>NC_138302.1:13885000-13887500 GCF_965601325.2 Salmo salar
AGGGAAATGTAGCTCCGCCCCCTGTCACCTTGATTCTGCTTCACAAACACAGATATAAACACTCTCTCTCTCTCTCTCTCTCTCACAAACAAAGCACTCACACACACACTCTCTCTCACTCTATCTCTCTATCTCTCTCACTCTCTCTCACTCTATCTCTCTCTCTCTCTCTCTCTCTCTCTCTCTCTCTCTCTCTCTCTCACACACATACACCTGTATGCTCCAGTTTCTGTTGTCTCTTTGAAGTCACCACTTGTAGGTAAAAGCTGCAGTGGTTTATAGGAATAAAACTCTTCTCTCCTTTTTCTCCTCCTTCCCTATTCCTCCCCCCTCTATCCGCCCTCCCCCTCCTCCCCCTCGCCATCTCCTCCTCCCCCTCATCTCCTCCCCTCTGCCCGCCCTCTCCCCATCTCTCCTCCCTCTCGCCATCCCCTCCTCCTCCCGTCTCTCCCCGCTCTCCCCATCCCTCCCACTCTCCCCATCCCTCCCCCACTCCCTCCCTCTCTTCCTCTCCAGTCTTTGTGTGTCCTGGTTCTCTCCTGAGCGTTCAACCGGCTACTTCCTTATTGGAGGCGGAGCATCAGTCTGGGGCGTGGTGTAAGGACCCGTTGCAGGCTGCTGATAGGCTGTATGTCATGCCCTGGACACCCTATAGGACGGAAGTTCTGTATGAGTATGCTTCATGGGACGACTACAGGCAGAACAGAGTCACCACCACTTACAAGTGAGAGAGGGGTGTGTGTGTCTAGTACATGTATGAGATAGAAACATTTAGAGAGATTGAGAGAGAGAGAGATTGAGAGAGGGAGGGAAAGAAACAGAGAGAGAGAGAGAAAGAGAGAGAAAGACATTGGGAGAGAGAGAGAGAGACAGGCGAGAGAGAGAGACATTTGGAGAGAAAGAGATTGAGAGAGGGAGAGAAAGAAACAGAGAGAGAGAGAGAAAGAGAGAGAAAGACATTGGGAGAGAGAGAGAAACAGAGAGAAACAGAGAGAGAGAGACATTGGGAGAGAAACAGAGAGAGAGAAATGGAGAGAGAGTCTGTGTGTATAATGTAAACTATTTGTCTGAAGTCCTCTTCAACTCTATGGAGGCCCTATGTATATTTATTTATTCATGTGAATGTACCACACATGTGAATGTACCACAATTCCAGTTTATTTGGACAGGGACAATGTACCACAATACCAGTTTATTTGGAAAGGGACAATGTACCCCAATATCCGTTTATTTGGATGAGGACAATGTACCAACAATACCAGTTTATTTGGAAAGGGACAATGTACCACAATACCAGTTTATTTGGACAGGGACAATGTACCACAATACCAGTTTATTTGGAAAGGGACAATGTACCACAATACCAGTTTATTTGGACAGGGACAATGTACCACAATACCAGTTTATTTGGAAAGGGACAATGTACCCCAATACCAGTTTATTTGGACAGGGACAATGTACCACAATACCAGTTTATTTGGAAAGGGACAATGTACCACAATACCAGTTTATTTGGACAGGGACAATGTACCACAATACCAGTTTATTTGGACAGGGACAATGTACCACAATACCAGTTTATTTGGACAGGGACAATGTACCACAATACCAGTTTATTTGGACAGGGACAATGTACCCCAATACCAGTTTATTTGGACAGGGACAATAACCACAATATCAGTTTATTTGGACAGGGACAATGTACCACCATACCAGTTTATTTGGAAAGGGACAATGTACCCCAATATCCGTTTATTTGGATGAGGACAATGTACCAACAATACCAGTGTATTTGGACAGGGACAATGTACCCCAATACCAGTTTATTTGGAAAGGGACAATGTACCACAATACCAGTTTATTTGGATGAGGACAATGTACCACAATACCAGTTTATTTGGACAGGGTCAATGACCAAAATACCAGTTTATTTGGACAGGGACAATGTACCACAATACCAGTTAATTTGGAAAGGGACAATGTACCACAATACCAGTTTATTTGGACAGGGACAATGTACCACAATACCAGTTTATTTGGACAGGGTCAATGACCAAAATACCAGTTTATTTGGACAGGGACTATGTTCCCCAATACCATTTCATTTGGAAAGGGACAATGTACCACAATACCAGTTAATTTGGACAGGGACAATGTACCACAATACCAGTTTATTTGGAAAGGGACAATGTATCACAATACCAGTTTATTTGGACAGGGACAATGTACCACAATACCAGTTTATTTGGAAAGGGACAATGTACCACAATACCAGTTTATTTGGACAGGGACAATGTACCACAATACCAGTTTATTTGGACAGGGACAATAACCACAATACAAGTTTATTTGGACAGGGACAATGTACCACAATACCAGTTTATTTGGACAGGGACAATGTACCCCAATACCAGTTTATTTGGAAAGGGACAATGTACCCCAATATCCGTTTATTTGGATGAGGACAATGTACCAACAATACCAGTTTATTTGGAAAGGG
>NC_138302.1:13892500-13912500 GCF_965601325.2 Salmo salar
GGTTTACTAACCAGAATGATAATATATTTTACCCCTCCCTCCCCCTGCCTCTCTCCTCCAGGTCCTCTCTCATCTCTAATGACTACAGTGAGGTCCTACACAGCCACCGTAGCGCTGACCCCAGTACGACCTTCAGCCTCCAATCCCATCGGGGTCATCAACCGGAGTCCGGACTTGCGGCCAATCACGGCCATGGTCCCGCTGACCCCACGCCCCCCCCACCGTGCCCCCATCGCCCCGGGGGGGTCCCAGGGGGGGCAGGTTGGGGTGTGTGAGGGGAGGGTGACCAGAGGGGTACAGTGGCCACCTACACCTAAAGGAGAGATGGTGGAGAGACCATGTCCCAAAGGATCACTGGGTGAGTGTGTGTGTGTGTGTGTGTGTGTGTGTGTGTGTGTGTGTGTGTGTGTGTGTGTGTGTGTGTGTGTGTGTGTCAGTGAAATGGTAGTCTAGTGAGAAAGGGGGGAGAGAGAGAGAGAGAGTGAGAGAGAAAGGAGGGTAGTGATACTGTAGAGTGAGAGCATGCTGAATGCAAATTAGGTTTTGATATCTGTCTCTCTCTCTCTTCCTCCCTTCCTCCACCCCTCTTTCCACTCCCCCCTCCATCCCTTTCTCCCACTCCCCCTCTCTCTCCACACCCTCCTCTCTCCCTCCCTCCATCCCTCCTCCCCCTCTCTTTCCCCCACCAGGTATAGCATCGTACAAGTGTGTGTTGTCCCCGGTAACCTGGAACTCCAGAGGGCCTGACCTCAGTAACTGTACCTCCCCCTGGGTCAGTCAGATAGCACAGAAGGTCAGTCACACACACAAACACAAGGAGGGAAAGACATGGACACACACACGCACACACACGGATGGACACGTGCGCGCACTCTTACGCAGGGACGCATGCATACTATATGCACACACACACACACACACACACACACACACACACACACACACACACACACACACACACACACACACACACACGTACACACATACAGACGCACACAGAAGGACATGGATGGAAACACACCCATACGCACGCGAAGACATACACACACAGGTCGTGAATGGACAGCACCACATAACTTTAACATGACTATATGTTCCTCCCTCTCCCTCCCTCCCCCTCTACCCTCTACCCTCCTCCCCCGTTCCCCCTCCCTCCCCTCCTCCCTTCTAGATAAAGAGTGGGGAGAATGCAGCTAACATCGCTGGTGAGTTAGTAAACCTGACGAGGGGGCGGGTCTACGCCGGTGATGTCAGCATGTCAGTCAAACTTCTAGAGCAGCTGTTGGACATCCTGGATTCTCAGCTTCAGGCCCTACGACCAGCCAACAAGGAGTCTGCTGCACGCAACTACAACAAGGTACACACACACTACAACAAGGTACACACACACTACAACAAGGTACACACACACTACAACAAGGTACACACTCTACAACAAGGTACACACACACTACAACAAGGTACACACACACTACAACAAGGTACACACACACTACAACAAGGTACACACACACACACACTACATCAAGGTACACACACACTACAACAAGGTACACACACACTACAACAAGGTACACACACACTACAACAAGGTACACACACACTACAACAAGGTACACACACACACACTACAACAAGGTACACACACTACAACAAGGTACACACACACACACACTACATCAAGGTACACACACACTACAACAAGGTACACACACACTACAACAAGGTACACACACACACACACACACACACACACACACTACAACAAGGTACACACACACACACTACAACAAGGTACACACACTACAACAAGGTACACACACACACACACTACATCAAGGTACACACACACTACAACAAGGTACACACACACTACAACAAGGTACACACACACACACACACACACACACACACACACTACAACAAGGTACACACACACACACACTACAACAAGGTCCACACACACGCAACTACAACAAGGTACACACACACACACACTACAACAAGGTACTCACACACACACACACACACACACACACACACACACTACAACAAGGTACACACACACACACACTACAAGGTACACACACACACACAGACTGTTGTAAGCATTTCACGGTAAGGTCTACACCTGTTGTCTTCTAGTGCATGTGACAAATAACATTTTATTTTATTTTATTTGTAGTAATTGTGTAACGTAAAGTGTGTTCCTGTCTACTTTAGTTGCAGAAGAGGGAACGCACCTGTAGAGCTTATGTCCAGGTAAACCACAACTCTCTACATTTAGTATATATTTACTATAGTATATTTACTATAGCATATTTAGTATAATATATTTAGTATAGTATCTTTAGTATGGTATATTCTGTATAGTATATTTAGTATAGTATCTTTAGTATAGTATTTTTAGTATAGTATATTTAGTATAGAATCTTTAGTATGGTATATTTTGTATAGTATATTTAGTATTGTATATTTAGTATTGTGTATTTAGTATAGTATATTTAGTACAGTATATTTAGTATAGTATCTTTACTATGGTATATTTTGTATAGTATATTTAGTATCGTTGTCACGAATTGCTAGGAGTGGTGGTAGGAGTCAGGTGCAGAGAGCAGAGGTAAGGAAATAATGATTTCTTTTTTCCGGTACAAAACGGTCAACGCCAACACAACAGGCGCGTGAACAAAATTACCAACCCAGTAATAACGGGCACAAAGTCCGGAAAGAAAATCAAGGCGAAATAGCCAGCACATCCAAAAAGCACACTGACATAAAATAATCCCGCACAAACCTGGGCGGGCTAAGCAGGCTTAAATAAACACAAATCAAGACACTCAAATAGGGAACAGGTGCAACCAATAAGACATACAAACAGAAAAGGAAAAAAGGATCAGCGGCAACTAGTAGGCCGGTGACGACGACCGCCGAGCACCGCCCGAGCAGGCAGGGGAGCCGCCTTCGGTGGGATACGTGACAGTACCCCCCTGACGCGCGGCTCCCGCAGCAAGCCGCCACCGGCCTCGAGGGCGACCCGGAGGACGAGGCGCAGGGCGATCCCCATGAAGGCGGTGGAAATCCCTCAGTAGTGAGGGGTCGAAAATGTCCTTCACTGGTACCCAGCACCTCTCCTCCACGCCGTACCCCTCCCAGTCGACGAGGTCCTGTAGGCCCCCCACCCGACGTCTGGAGTCCAGAATGGCGCGTATCGTATACGCCGGGGACCCCCCAATGTCCAGAGGGGGTGGAGGGACTACCCGGCACCTCACCTTCCTGCAGGGGACCAGCCACCACCGGCCCGAGGAGAGACACATGAAACGAGGGGTTAATACGGTAGTAAGATGGAAGTTGTAACCGTTAACACACCTCGTTTATCCTCCTCAGGACTTTAAACGGCCCTACACACTGTGGCCCCAGCTTCCGGCAGGGCAAGCGGAGGGGTAGGTTTCGAGCCGAGAGCCAGACTCGATCCCCTGGTGCAAACACAGGGGTCTCACTGCGGTGCTGGTCAGCGCTCTTCTTCTGCCGTCCACTCGCCTTTGTTAGTGCGTCTTGGACGGCTTTCCAAGTGTCCTTCGAGCGCTGCACCCACTCCTCCACCACAGGAGCCTTGGTCTGGCTCTGGTGCCATGGAGCCAGGACCGGCTGGTAGCCCAATACGCACTGAAACGGTGACATGTTAGTTGATGAGTGACGGAGGGAGTTTTGGGCTACCTCTGTCCATGGGACGTATCTCGCCCACTCCCTGGGCCGGTCCCGGCAATACGTCCATAGAAACCTACCCACCTCTTGGTTCACTCTCTCCACCTGCCCATTACTCTCGGGGTGGAAACCCGAGATCAGGCTGACCGAGACCACCAACCGTTCCATGAACGCCCTCCAAACTCTGGACGTGAACTGGGGACCCCGATCAGAAACTATGTCCTCGGGCACCCTGTAGTGCTGGAAGACATGGGTAAACAGGGCCTCCGCAGTCTGCAGAGCCGTAGGGAGACCGGGCAACGGGATGAGACGGCAGGACTTCGAGAACCGATCCACAACGACCAGGATTGTGGTGTTTCCCTGAGATATGGGAAGGTCGGTGAGAAAGTCCACTGACAAGTGCGACCACGGCCGCTGTGGAACGGGGAGGGGCTGTAATTTCCCTCTAGGCAGGTGTCGAGGAGCCTTGCTCTGAGCGCACACCGAGCAGGAGGAAACATAAAACCGCACGTCCTTTGCCAAGGTGGGCCACCAGTACTTTCCCCTCAGGCTCCGCACTGTCCTCTCGATCCCAGGGTGACCCGAAGAGGGGAGATTATGGGCCCATCGAATAAATCGATCACGGACACCAAGCGGCACGTACTGAACACCTGCTGGACACTGAGATGGTGCTGGTTCCAACCGTAAGGCCTGCTCGATCTCCGCGTCCACCTCCCATACCACCGGTGCTACCAAGCATGACGCTGGGAGGATGGGAGTTGGATCGATGGCCCTCTCCTCGGTGTCATATAGGCGGGACAGCGCGTTGGCCTTCGTGTTTAATGAACCTGGCCGATAGGAGATTGTGAACCAAAATCAGGTTAAGAACATGGCCCACCTGGCCTGACGCGGATTCAGTCTCCTAGCTGCCCGGATGTATTCGAGATTAAGGTGGTCAGTCCAGATGAGGAAAGGGTGCTTAGCCCCCTCAAGCAAGTGTCTCCACACTTTCAGAGCGTTGACTACAGCTAACAACTCCCGGTCCCCCACGTCATAGTTCTGCTCCGCCGGACCGAGCTTCCTAGAAAAGAAGGCGCAAGGGCGGAGTTTTGGTGGCGTGCCCGAGCGCTGTGATAGCACCGGCCCCCACCCCAGTCTCGGACGCGTCCACCTCCACTATGAATGCCAAAGAGGGGTCCGGATGAGCCAGCACGGGAGCGTCGGTAAACAGCTCCTTCAGACGACTGAAAGCTCTGTTCGCCTCTGCTGACCAGCGCAAGCGCGCCGGACCCCCCTTCAGCAGTGAGGTAATGGGAGCAGCCACCTGACCAAAGCCCCGGATAAACCTCCGGTAGTAATTGGCAAACCCTAAGAACCGCTGCACCTCCTTTACCGTGGTCGGAGTCGGCCAATTACGCACGGCCTTAACGCGGTCACACTCCATCACCACCCCCGAGGTGGAAATGCGATACCCCAGGAAGGAAACGGCTCGTTTGGAAAACACACATTTCTCAGCCTTAACGTGCAGGTCATGCTCCAGCAGTCGCCCAAGCACCTTGCGCACCAGGGATACATGCGCGTAGCGTGTGGCGGAATAGATCAGGATGTCATCAATATACACCACCACACCCTGCCCATGCAGGTCCCTGAGAATCTCGTCGACAAAGGATTGAAAAATGTCTGGAGCATTCTTTAACCCATACGGCATGACGAGGTACTCATAGTGGCCCGATGTGGTACTAAATGCGGTTTTCCACTCGTCTCCTCCCCGGATACGCACCAGATTGTACGCGCTCCTGAGATCCAGTTTCGTGAAAAAACGCGCTCCGTGAAATGATTCCACCGCCGTAGCGATGAGAGGTAGCGGGTAACTAAACCCCACTGTGATGGAATTTAGACCTCGATAATCAATGCACGGACGCAGACCTCCATATTTTTTCTTCACGAAAAAGAAACTCGAGACGGGTGACATGGAGGGCCGAATGTACCCCTGTCTCAGAGATTCCGTGACATATGTCTCCATAGCCAGCGTTTCCTCTTGTGACAATGAGTACACGTGACTCCTGGGAAGTGTAGCGTTTACCTGGAGGTTTATCGCGCAATCCCCTCGTCGATGAGGTGGTAATCGGGTTGCCCTCTTCTTACAGAAGGCGATAGCCAAATCAGCATATTCAGAGGGAATGTGCACAGTGGAAACCTGGTCTGGACACTCCACCGTCGTTGCACCGATGGAAACTCCTTTACACCTGCCTGAACACTCCTCTGACCACCCTCTGAGAGCCCCCTGTCTCCACGAAATATCAGGGTTGAGATTGGCCAGCCAGGGAATCCCCAGCACCACTGGAAACGCAGGCGAATCAATGAGGAAGAGACTAATCCGTTCCCCATGATCCCCCTGCGTTACCATGTCCAGTGGAAACGTGGCCTCCCTGACCAGCCCTGACCCTAATGGTTGGCTATCTAAGGAGTGCACGGGGAAAGGTTGGTCCAACGACACCAGAGGAATCCCTAGCCTTAATGCGAGCCCACGATCCATAAAATGTCCAGCTGCGCCTGAATCGACTAGCGCCTTATGCTGGAAAGATGGAGAAAACTCAGGGAAAGTTATAAGTACAAACATATGGCCAACAGGGAGCTCTGGGTGAGGTTGGTGCTTACTCACCTGGGGTGAACGAGGAGTGCTCTGCCTGCCATCCCGATTCCCAGAGGAGCTCCTCCAGCACCAGTCATAAGGATGGGAGCTGGAGGACCTGGAGGTGGAACCAACAGGGCCCGTTCTGGACGCCCGCGGGCAGCCAGCAGGTTGTCGAGACGAATGGACATGTCAATAAGTTCATCCAGTGAGAGGGTAGTGTCCCGACAGGCTAGCTCCCGGCGGACGTCCTCCCGGAGGCTGCAACGATAGTGGTCCATCAGGGCCCTGTCGTTCCACCCCGCCCCAGCAGCCAAGGTCCGGAACTCCAGAGCAAAGTCCTGTGCGCTCCTCGTCTCCTGCCGCAGGTGGAACAGCCGTTCACCCGCCGCCCGGCCTTCTGGTGTGTGGTCGAACACGGCCCGGAAACGGCGGGTGAACTCGGGGTAGTGATCCCTTGCCGAGTCTGGGCCATACCACACTGCGTTGGCCCACTCCAGGGCACGACCCATTAAGCAGGAGACGAGGACGCTCACGCTCTCCTCTCCCGAGGGAGTCGGACGAACGGTAGCCAGGTACAACTCCAGCTGTAGCAGGAACCCCTGGCACCCAGCCGCCGCTCCATCGTACTCCCTGGGGAGAGCCAGGCATAGGGCCCCGGATCCGGATGCCGGAGGAGGGGTAGTAGGTGGAGGGGGAAGAGGAGCTGGGGATGAGGTAGGGAGGCCACTCCTCTCCCATCGGTCCATCCTCTCCATCATCTGATCCATGGCTGAACCGATCCGGTGGAGAATGCTGGTATGATGGAGGACCCTTTCTTCCATCGATGGGAGAGGAGGCGCGGCTGCTCCTGCTGACTCCATAGCTGGTGCCGGATTCTGTCACGAATTGCTAGGAGTGGTGGTAGGAGTCAGGCGCAGAGAGCAGAGGTAAGGAAATAATGATTTCTTTTCTCCGGTACAAAACGGTAAACGCCAACACAACAGGCGCGTGAACAAAATTACCAACCCAGTAATAACGGGCACAAAGTCCGGAAAGAAAATCAAGGCGAAATAGCCAGCACATCCAAAAAGCACACTGACATAAAATAAACCCGCACAAACCTGGGCGGGCTAAGCAGGCTTAAATAAACACAAATCAAGACACTCAAATAGGGAACAGGTGCAACCAATAAGACATACAAACAGAAAAGGAAAAAAGGATCAGCGGCGACTAGTAGGCCGGCGACGACGACCGCCGAGCGCCGCCCGAGCAGGCAGGGGAGCCACCATCAGTGGGATACGTGACAATCGTATATTTAGTATAGTATATTTAGTATAGTTTATTTTAAGTATAGTATATTTAGTATACTATATTTAGTATTGTATATTAAGTATAGTATATGTAGTTTGTATATTTAGTATAGTATATTTAGTATTGTATATTTAGTATAGACTCTTTAGTATTGTATATTTAGTATAGTTTATTTAGTATAGTATATTTAGCATAGTATATTTAGTACAGTATATTTAGTATTGTAGTTTTAGTATCTTTAGTATAGCATATTTAGTATTGTATATTTAGTATAGTATATTTAGTATTCTATATTTAGGGTATTATCTTTAGCGTAGTATATTTAGTATTGTATATTTAGTATTGTATGTTTAGTATAGTATCTTTCGTATTGTATCTTTAGTATAGTATATTTAGTTTAGCATATTTAGTATTGTATATTTAGTATAGTATATTTAGTATTCTATTTTTAGGGTATTATCTTTAGTGTAGTATATTTAGTATTGTATATTTAGTATTGTATGTTTAGTATAGTATCTTTCGTATAGTATATTTAGTATAGTATATTTAGTATAGCATATTTAGTATTGTATATTTAGTATAGTATCTTTAGTATAGTATATTTAGAATGGTATCTTTAGTATTGTATATTTAGTCTAGTATATTTAGTATATGTGTGTGTGATATATCTCTGGTCCGGACAGGTGACTGGTTCATGAGGCTTTATATGATATAGTCTATACAGTACATAGTATATACATACAGTACCAGTCAAAAGTTTGGACCTTTGGACCTACTCATTCAAGGGTTTTTCTTTATTTGTACTATTTTCTACATTTTAGAATAATAGTCCAGACATCAGAACTATGAAATAACACATGTAGTAACCATAAAGAATATATATATATATATATATATATAGTGTGTGTGTGTGTGTCTCTGACAGGCGGTGGTTCAGGTAGTTGATAACCTGTTGGGTCCTGAAGCTCTAGTCTCCTGGGCTGATATGAGGACCACTGACCAATCACGCTCTGCCTCGCTGCTATTGGACGCCATGGAAAAAGGAGCCTTTCTATTGGCTAACAACATCTACGAGGGGCGGTTCAGCGACAGAGCGCCCAATGTCGGTAAGTTTGGCGTGTTTGTGTGTGTGTGTGTTTTAGCAATCTGTTCAGTTTGAAGTGTAAAAACTTCCCTCTCTGTTTCTCTTTCACGTGTGTGCGCGTGCGTCTGTGTGTGTGTGCGTGCGTGTGTGTGTGTGTGTGGGTGTGTAGATCTGGAGGTGTATGTATTGAACACAGAGGCAGACCTACAGGACCTGACGTTCCCTCACTCCTATGACAGTGACAGTGTTCTACAGCTCTCAACTGCTACTCTACAGCAGTACAGCAGCAATGGTCAGTCACACGCACACGCACACACACAAACACACACGCGCAAACACACGTGCACAGACACGCACACACACACACACAAACAGACACACACACACACAATGGATCTATCTCTCCACCTCTCATCCATCACTAGGAAGGTGAAGATAGTTCTATCTCTCCTCCTCTCTCCATCTCTAGGTCAGGTGAAGATAGTTCTATCTCTCCCCCTCTCTCCATCTCTAGGTCAGGTGAAGATAGTTCTCTCCTCCTCTCTCCATCTCTAGGTCAGGTGAAGATAGTTCTCTCCTCCTCTCTCCATCTCTAGGTCAGGTGAAAATAGTTCTCTCCTCCTCTCTCCATCTCTAGGCCAGGTGAAGATAGTTCTATCTCTCCTCCTCTCTCCATCTCCAGGTCAGGTGAAGATAGTTCTCTCCTCCTCTCTCCATCTCTAGGCCAGGTGAAGATAGTTCTCTCCTCCTCTCTCCATCTCTAGGTCAGGTGAAGATAGTTCTCTCCTCCTCTCTCCATCTCTAGGTCAGGTGAAAATAGTTCTCTCCTCCTCTCTCCATCTCTAGGCCAGGTGAAGATAGTTCTATCTCTCCTCCTCTCTCCATCTCCAGGTCAGGTGAAGATAGTTGTCTCCTCCTCTCTCCATCTCTAGGCCAGGTGAAGATAGTTCTATCTCACCTCCTCTCTCCATCTCTAGGCCATGTGAAGATAGTTCCAGCTCTCCTCCTCTCTCCATCTCTAGGTCAGGTGAAGATAGTTCTCTCCTCCTCTCTCCATCTCTAGGTCAGGTGAAGATAGTTCTATCTCTCCTCCTCTCTCCATCTCTAGGTCAGGTGAAGATAGTTCTCTCCTCTCTCCATTTCTAGGTCAGGTGAAGATAGTTCTCTCCTCCTCTCTCCATCTCTAGGTCAGGTGAAGATAGTTCTATCTCTCCTCCTCTCTCCATCTCTAGGCCAGGTGAAAATAGTTCTATCTCTCCTCCTCTCTCCATCTCTAGGCCAGGTGAAGATAGTTCTCTCCTCCTCTCTCCATCTCTAGGTCAGGTGAAGATAGTTCTATCTCTCCACCTCTCTCCATCTCTAGGTCAGGTGAAGATAGTTCTATCTCTCCTCCTCTCCATCTCTAGGTCAGGTGAAGATAGTTCTCTCCTCCTCTCTCCATCTCTAGGCCAGGTGAAGATAGTTCTCTCCTCCTCTCTCCATCTCTAGGCCAGGTGAAGATAGTTCTCTCCTCCTCTCTCCATCTCTAGGTCAGGTGAAGATAGTTCTATATCTCCACCTCTCTCCATCTCTAGGTCAGGTGAAGATAGTTCTCTCCTCCTCTCTCCATCTCTAGGTCAGGTGAAGATAGTTCTATCTCTCCTCCTCTCTCCATCTCTAGGTCAGGTGAAGATAGTTCTCTCCTCCTCTCTCCATCTCTAGGTCAGGTGAAGATTGTTCTCTCCTCCTCTCTCCATCTCTAGGCCAGGTGAAGATAGTTCTATCTCTCCTCCTCTCTCCATCTCTAGGTCAGGTGAAGATAGTTCTATCTCTCCTCTCTCCATCTCTAGGTCAGGTGAAGATTGTTCTCTCCTCCTCTCTCCATCTCTAGGCCAGGTGAAGATAGTTCTATCTCTCCTCCTCTCTCCATCTCTAGGTCAGGTGAAGATAGAACTATCTCTCCTCCTCTCTCCATCTCTAGGCCAGGTGAAAATAGTTCTATCTCCTCCTCTCTCCATCTCTAGGCCAGGTGAAGATAATTCTCTCCTCCTCTCTCCATCTCTAAGTCAGGTGAAGATAGTTCTATCTCTCCTCCTCTCCATCTCTAGGTCAGGTGAAGATAGTTCTCTCCTCTTCTCTCCATCTCTAGGTCAGGTGAAGATAGTTCTCTCCTCCTCTCTCCATCTCTAGGTCAGGTGAAGATAGTTCTCTCCTCCTCTCTCCATCTCTAGGTCAGGTGAAGATAGTTCTCTCCTCCTCTCTCCATCTCTAGGTCAGGTGAAGATAGTTCTCTCCTCCTCTCTCCATCTCTAGGTCAGGTGAAGATAGTTCTCTCCTCCTCTCTCCATCTCTAGGCCAGGTGAAGATAGTTCTATCTCTCCTCCTCTCTCCATCTCTAGGTCAGGTGAAGATAGTTCTCTCCTCCTCTCTCCATCTCTAGGTCAGGTGAAGGTAGTTCTCTCCTCCTCTCTCCATCTCTAGGTCAGGCGTGATAGTTCTCTCCTCCTCTCTCCATCTCTAGGTCAGGTGAAGATAGTTCTCTCCTCCTCTCTCCATCTCTAGGTCAGGTGAAGATAGTTCTATCTCTCCTCCTCTCTCCATCTCTAGGTCAGGTGAAGATAGTTCTCTCCTCCTCTCTCCATCTCTAGGTCAGGTGAAAATAGTTCTCTCCTCCTCTCTCCATCTCTAGGCCAGGTGAAGATAGTTCTATCTCTCCTCCTCTCTCCATCTCTAGGTCAGGTGAAGATAGTTCTCTCCTCCTCTCTCCATCTCTAGGCCAGGTGAAGATAGTTCTATCTCTCCTCCTTTCTCCATCTCTAGGCCAGGTGAATATAGTTCTATCTCTCCTCCTCTCTCCATCTCTAGGTCAGGTGAAGATAGTTCTCTCCTCCTCTCTCCATCTCTAGGTCAGGTGAAGATAGTTCTATCTCTCCTCCTCTCTCCATCTCTAGGTCAGGTGAAGATAGTTCTCTCCTCTCTCCATCTCTAGGTCAGGTAAAGATAGTTGTCTCCTCCTCACTCCATCTCTAGGTCAGGTGAAGATAGTTCTCTCCTCCTCTCTCCATCTCTAGGCCAGGTGAAGATAGTTCTATCTCTCCTCCTCTCTCCATCTCTAGGTCAGGTGAAGATAGTTCTATCTCTCCTCCTCTCTCCATCTCTAGGCCAGGTGAAGATAGTTCTATCTCTCCTCCTCTCTCCATCTCTAGGCCAGGTGAAGATAGTTCTCTCCTCCTCTCTCCATCTCTAGGTCAGGTGAAGATAGTTCTATCTCTCCACCTCTCTCCATCTCTAGGTCAGGTGAAGATAGTTCTCTCCTCCTCTCTCCATCTCTAGGTCAGGTGAAGATAGTTCTATCTCTCCTCCTCTCTCCATCTCTAGGTCAGGTGAAGATAGTTCTCTCCTCCTCTCTCCATCTCTAGGTCAGGTGAAAATAGTTCTCTCCTCCTCTCTCCATCTCTAGGCCAGGTGAAGATAGTTCTATCTCTCCTCCTCTCTCCATCTCTAGGTCAGGTGAAGATAGTTCTCTCCTCCTCTCTCCATCTCTAGGCCAGGTGAAGATAGTTCTATCTCTCCTCCTCTCTCCATCTCTAGGCCAGGTGAATATAGTTCTATCTCTCCTCCTCTCTCCATCTCTAGGTCAGGTGAAGATAGTTCTCTCCTCCTCTCTCCATCTCTAGGTCAGGTGAAGATAGTTCTATCTCTCCTCCTCTCTCCATCTCTAGGTCAGGTGAAGATAGTTCTCTCCTCTCTCCATCTCTAGGTCAGGTAAAGATAGTTGTCTCCTCCTCACTCCATCTCTAGGTCAGGTGAAGATAGTTCTCTCCTCCTCTCTCCATCTCTAGGCCAGGTGAAGATAGTTCTATCTCTCCTCCTCTCTCCATCTCTAGGTCAGGTGAAGATAGTTCTATCTCTCCTCCTCTCTCCATCTCTAGGCCAGGTGAAGATAGTTCTATCTCTCCTCCTCTCTCCATCTCTAGGCCAGGTGAAGATAGTTCTCTCCTCCTCTCTCCATCTCTAGGTCAGGTGAAGATAGTTCTATCTCTCCACCTCTCTCCATCTCTAGGTCAGCTGAAGATAGTTCTATCTCTCCTCCTCTCCATCTCTAGGTCAGGTGAAGATAGTTCTCTCCTCCTCTCTCCATCTCTAGGCCAGGTGAAGATAGTTCTCTCCTCCTCTCTCTATCTCTAGGTCAGGTGAAGATAGTTCTATATCTCCACCTCTCTCCATCTCTAGGTCAGGTGAAAATAGTTCTATCTCTCCTCCTCTCCATCTCTAGGTCAGGTGAAGATAGTTCTCTCCTCCTCTCTCCATCTCTAGGTCAGGTGAAGATAGTTCTCTCCTCCTCTCTCCATCTCTAGGTCAGGTGAAGATAGTTCTCTCCTCCTCTCTCCATCTCTAGGTCAGGTGAAGATAGTTCTCTCCTCCTCTCTCCATCTCTAGGTCAGGTGAAGATAGTTCTATCTCTCCTCCTCTCTCCATCTCTAGGTCAGGTGAAGATAGTTCTCTCCTCTCTCCATCTCTAGGTCAGGTAAAGATAGTTGTCTCCTCCTCACTCCATCTCTAGGTCAGGTGAAGATAGTTCTCTCCTCCTCTCTCCATCTCTAGGTCAGGTGAAGATAGTTCTATCTCTCCCCCTCTCTCCATCTCTAGGTCAGGTGAAGATAGTTCTCTCCTCCTCTCTCCATCTCTAGGTCAGGTGAAGATAGTTCTCTCCTCCTCTCTCCATCTCTAGGTCAGGTGAAAATAGTTCTCTCCTCCTCTCTCCATCTCTAGGCCAGGTGAAGATAGTTCTATCTCTCCTCCTCTCTCCATCTCCAGGTCAGGTGAAGATAGTTCTCTCCTCCTCTCTCCATCTCTAGGCCAGGTGAAGATAGTTCTCTCCTCCTCTCTCCATCTCTAGGTCAGGTGAAGATAGTTCTCTCCTCCTCTCTCCATCTCTAGGTCAGGTGAAAATAGTTCTCTCCTCCTCTCTCCATCTCTAGGCCAGGTGAAGATAGTTCTATCTCTCCTCCTCTCTCCATCTCCAGGTCAGGTGAAGATAGTTGTCTCCTCCTCTCTCCATCTCTAGGCCAGGTGAAGATAGTTCTATCTCACCTCCTCTCTCCATCTCTAGGCCATGTGAAGATAGTTCCAGCTCTCCTCCTCTCTCCATCTCTAGGTCAGGTGAAGATAGTTCTCTCCTCCTCTCTCCATCTCTAGGTCAGGTGAAGATAGTTCTATCTCTCCTCCTCTCTCCATCTCTAGGTCAGGTGAAGATAGTTCTCTCCTCTCTCCATTTCTAGGTCAGGTGAAGATAGTTCTCTCCTCCTCTCTCCATCTCTAGGTCAGGTGAAGATAGTTCTATCTCTCCTCCTCTCTCCATCTCTAGGCCAGGTGAAAATAGTTCTATCTCTCCTCCTCTCTCCATCTCTAGGCCAGGTGAAGATAGTTCTCTCCTCCTCTCTCCATCTCTAGGTCAGGTGAAGATAGTTCTATCTCTCCACCTCTCTCCATCTCTAGGTCAGGTGAAGATAGTTCTATCTCTCCTCCTCTCCATCTCTAGGTCAGGTGAAGATAGTTCTCTCCTCCTCTCTCCATCTCTAGGCCAGGTGAAGATAGTTCTCTCCTCCTCTCTCCATCTCTAGGCCAGGTGAAGATAGTTCTCTCCTCCTCTCTCCATCTCTAGGTCAGGTGAAGATAGTTCTATATCTCCACCTCTCTCCATCTCTAGGTCAGGTGAAGATAGTTCTCTCCTCCTCTCTCCATCTCTAGGTCAGGTGAAGATAGTTCTATCTCTCCTCCTCTCTCCATCTCTAGGTCAGGTGAAGATAGTTCTCTCCTCCTCTCTCCATCTCTAGGTCAGGTGAAGATTGTTCTCTCCTCCTCTCTCCATCTCTAGGCCAGGTGAAGATAGTTCTATCTCTCCTCCTCTCTCCATCTCTAGGTCAGGTGAAGATAGTTCTATCTCTCCTCTCTCCATCTCTAGGTCAGGTGAAGATTGTTCTCTCCTCCTCTCTCCATCTCTAGGCCAGGTGAAGATAGTTCTATCTCTCCTCCTCTCTCCATCTCTAGGTCAGGTGAAGATAGAACTATCTCTCCTCCTCTCTCCATCTCTAGGCCAGGTGAAAATAGTTCTATCTCCTCCTCTCTCCATCTCTAGGCCAGGTGAAGATAATTCTCTCCTCCTCTCTCCATCTCTAAGTCAGGTGAAGATAGTTCTATCTCTCCTCCTCTCCATCTCTAGGTCAGGTGAAGATAGTTCTCTCCTCTTCTCTCCATCTCTAGGTCAGGTGAAGATAGTTCTCTCCTCCTCTCTCCATCTCTAGGTCAGGTGAAGATAGTTCTCTCCTCCTCTCTCCATCTCTAGGTCAGGTGAAGATAGTTCTCTCCTCCTCTCTCCATCTCTAGGTCAGGTGAAGATAGTTCTCTCCTCCTCTCTCCATCTCTAGGTCAGGTGAAGATAGTTCTCTCCTCCTCTCTCCATCTCTAGGCCAGGTGAAGATAGTTCTATCTCTCCTCCTCTCTCCATCTCTAGGTCAGGTGAAGATAGTTCTCTCCTCCTCTCTCCATCTCTAGGTCAGGTGAAGGTAGTTCTCTCCTCCTCTCTCCATCTCTAGGTCAGGCGTGATAGTTCTCTCCTCCTCTCTCCATCTCTAGGTCAGGTGAAGATAGTTCTCTCCTCCTCTCTCCATCTCTAGGTCAGGTGAAGATAGTTCTATCTCTCCTCCTCTCTCCATCTCTAGGTCAGGTGAAGATAGTTCTCTCCTCCTCTCTCCATCTCTAGGTCAGGTGAAAATAGTTCTCTCCTCCTCTCTCCATCTCTAGGCCAGGTGAAGATAGTTCTATCTCTCCTCCTCTCTCCATCTCTAGGTCAGGTGAAGATAGTTCTCTCCTCCTCTCTCCATCTCTAGGCCAGGTGAAGATAGTTCTATCTCTCCTCCTTTCTCCATCTCTAGGCCAGGTGAATATAGTTCTATCTCTCCTCCTCTCTCCATCTCTAGGTCAGGTGAAGATAGTTCTCTCCTCCTCTCTCCATCTCTAGGTCAGGTGAAGATAGTTCTATCTCTCCTCCTCTCTCCATCTCTAGGTCAGGTGAAGATAGTTCTCTCCTCTCTCCATCTCTAGGTCAGGTAAAGATAGTTGTCTCCTCCTCACTCCATCTCTAGGTCAGGTGAAGATAGTTCTCTCCTCCTCTCTCCATCTCTAGGCCAGGTGAAGATAGTTCTATCTCTCCTCCTCTCTCCATCTCTAGGTCAGGTGAAGATAGTTCTATCTCTCCTCCTCTCTCCATCTCTAGGCCAGGTGAAGATAGTTCTATCTCTCCTCCTCTCTCCATCTCTAGGCCAGGTGAAGATAGTTCTCTCCTCCTCTCTCCATCTCTAGGTCAGGTGAAGATAGTTCTATCTCTCCACCTCTCTCCATCTCTAGGTCAGGTGAAGATAGTTCTCTCCTCCTCTCTCCATCTCTAGGTCAGGTGAAGATAGTTCTATCTCTCCTCCTCTCTCCATCTCTAGGTCAGGTGAAGATAGTTCTCTCCTCCTCTCTCCATCTCTAGGTCAGGTGAAAATAGTTCTCTCCTCCTCTCTCCATCTCTAGGCCAGGTGAAGATAGTTCTATCTCTCCTCCTCTCTCCATCTCTAGGTCAGGTGAAGATAGTTCTCTCCTCCTCTCTCCATCTCTAGGCCAGGTGAAGATAGTTCTATCTCTCCTCCTCTCTCCATCTCTAGGCCAGGTGAATATAGTTCTATCTCTCCTCCTCTCTCCATCTCTAGGTCAGGTGAAGATAGTTCTCTCCTCCTCTCTCCATCTCTAGGTCAGGTGAAGATAGTTCTATCTCTCCTCCTCTCTCCATCTCTAGGTCAGGTGAAGATAGTTCTCTCCTCTCTCCATCTCTAGGTCAGGTAAAGATAGTTGTCTCCTCCTCACTCCATCTCTAGGTCAGGTGAAGATAGTTCTCTCCTCCTCTCTCCATCTCTAGGCCAGGTGAAGATAGTTCTATCTCTCCTCCTCTCTCCATCTCTAGGTCAGGTGAAGATAGTTCTATCTCTCCTCCTCTCTCCATCTCTAGGCCAGGTGAAGATAGTTCTATCTCTCCTCCTCTCTCCATCTCTAGGCCAGGTGAAGATAGTTCTCTCCTCCTCTCTCCATCTCTAGGTCAGGTGAAGATAGTTCTATCTCTCCACCTCTCTCCATCTCTAGGTCAGCTGAAGATAGTTCTATCTCTCCTCCTCTCCATCTCTAGGTCAGGTGAAGATAGTTCTCTCCTCCTCTCTCCATCTCTAGGCCAGGTGAAGATAGTTCTCTCCTCCTCTCTCTATCTCTAGGTCAGGTGAAGATAGTTCTATATCTCCACCTCTCTCCATCTCTAGGTCAGGTGAAAATAGTTCTATCTCTCCTCCTCTCCATCTCTAGGTCAGGTGAAGATAGTTCTCTCCTCCTCTCTCCATCTCTAGGTCAGGTGAAGATAGTTCTCTCCTCCTCTCTCCATCTCTAGGTCAGGTGAAGATAGTTCTCTCCTCCTCTCTCCATCTCTAGGTCAGGTGAAGATAGTTCTCTCCTCCTCTCTCCATCTCTAGGTCAGGTGAAGATAGTTCTATCTCTCCTCCTCTCTCCATCTCTAGGTCAGGTGAAGATAGTTCTCTCCTCTCTCCATCTCTAGGTCAGGTAAAGATAGTTGTCTCCTCCTCACTCCATCTCTAGGTCAGGTGAAGATAGTTCTCTCCTCCTCTCTCCATCTCTAGGCCAGGTGAAGATAGTTCTATCTCTCCTCCTCTCTCCATCTCTAGGTCAGGTGAAGATAGTTCTATCTCTCCTCCTCTCTCCATCTCTAGGCCAGGTGAAGATAGTTCTATCTCTCCTCCTCTCTCCATCTCTAGGCCAGGTGAAGATAGTTCTCTCCTCCTCTCTCCATCTCTAGGTCAGGTGAAGATAGTTCTATCTCTCCACCTCTCTCCATCTCTAGGTCAGCTGAAGATAGTTCTATCTCTCCTCCTCTCCATCTCTAGGTCAGGTGAAGATAGTTCTCTCCTCCTCTCTCCATCTCTAGGCCAGGTGAAGATAGTTCTCTCCTCCTCTCTCTATCTCTAGGTCAGGTGAAGATAGTTCTATATCTCCACCTCTCTCCATCTCTAGGTCAGGTGAAGATAGTTCTATCTCTCCTCCTCTCCATCTCTAGGTCAGGTGAAGATAGTTCTCTCCTCCTCTCTCCATCTCTAGGTCAGGTGAAGATAGTTCTCTCCTCCTCTCTCCATCTCTAGGTCAGGTGAAGATAGTTCTCTCCTCCTCTCTCCATCTCTAGGTCAGGTGAAGATAGTTCTCTCCTCCTCTCTCCATCTCTAGGTCAGGTGAAGATAGTTCTCTCCTCCTCTCTCCATCTCTAGGCCAGGTGAAGGTAGTTCTATCTCTCCTCCTCTCTCCATCTCTAGGTCAGGTGAAGATAGTTCTCTCCTCCTCTCTCCATCTCTAGGTCAGGTGAAGATAGTTCTCTCCTCCTCTCTCCATGTCTAGGTCAGGTGAAGATAGTTCTCTCCTCCTCTCTCCATCTCTAGGTCAGGTGAAGATAGTTCTATCTCTCCTCCTCTCTCCATCTCTAGGCCAGGTGAAGATAGTTCTATCTCTCCTCCTCTCTCCATCTCTAGGTCAGGTGAAGATAGTTCTGTCTCTCCTCCTCTCCATCTCTAGGTCAGGTGAAGATAGTTCTCTCCTCCTCGCTCCATCTCTAGGTCAGGTGAAGATAGTTCTCTCCTCCTCTCTCCATCTCTAGGTCAGGTGAAGATAGTTCTCTCCTCCTCTCTCCATCTCTAGGTCAGGTGAAGATAGTTCTCTCCTCCTCTCTCCATCTCTAGGTCAGGTGAAGATAGTTCTATCTCTCCTCCTCTCTCCATCTCTAGGTCAGGTGAAGATAGTTCTCTCCTCTCTCCATCTCTAGGTCAGGTAAAGATAGTTGTCTCCTCCTCACTCCATCTCTAGGTCAGGTGAAGATAGTTCTCTCCTCCTCTCTCCATCTCTAGGCCAGGTGAAGATAGTTCTATCTCTCCTCCTCTCTCCATCTCTAGGTCAGGTGAAGATAGTTCTATCTCTCCTCCTCTCTCCATCTCTAGGCCAGGTGAAGATAGTTCTATCTCTCCTCCTCTCTCCATCTCTAGGCCAGGTGAAGATAGTTCTCTCCTCCTCTCTCCATCTCTAGGTCAGGTGAAGATAGTTCTATCTCTCCACCTCTCTCCATCTCTAGGTCAGCTGAAGATAGTTCTATCTCTCCTCCTCTCCATCTCTAGGTCAGGTGAAGATAGTTCTCTCCTCCGCTCTCCATCTCTAGGCCAGGTGAAGATAGTTCTCTCCTCCTCTCTCTATCTCTAGGTCAGGTGAAGATAGTTCTATATCTCCACCTCTCTCCATCCCTAGGTCAGGTGAAGATAGTTCTATCTCTCCTCCTCTCCATCTCTAGGTCAGGTGAAGATAGTTCTCTCCTCCTCTCTCCATCTCTAGGTCAGGTGAAGATAGTTCTCTCCTCCTCTCTCCATCTCTAGGTCAGGTGAAGATAGTTCTCTCCTCCTCTCTCCATCTCTAGGTCAGGTGAAGATAGTTCTCTCCTCCTCTCTCCATCTCTAGGTCAGGTGAAGATAGTTCTCTCCTCCTCTCTCCATCTCTAGGCCAGGTGAAGGTAGTTCTATCTCTCCTCCTCTCTCCATCTCTAGGCCAGGTGAAGGTAGTTCTATCTCTCCTCCTCTCTCCATCTCTAGGTCAGGTGAAGATAGTTCTCTCCTCCTCTCTCCATCTCTAGGTCAGATGAAGATAGTTCTCTCCTCCTCTCTCCATCTCTAGGTCAGGTGAAGATAGTTCTCTCCTCCTCTCTCCATCTCTAGGTCAGGTGAAGATAGTTCTCTCCTCCTCTCTCCATCTCTAGGTCAGGTGAAGATAGTTCTATCTCTCCTCCTCTCTCCATCTCTAGGCCAGGTGAAGATAGTTCTATCTCTCCTCCTCTCTCCATCTCTAGGCCAGGTGAAGATAGTTCTCTCCTCCTCTCTCCATCTCTAGGTCAGGTGAAGATAGTTCTGTCTCTCCTCCTCTCTCCATCTCTAGGCCAGGTGAAGATAGTTCTATCTCTCCTCCTCTCTCCATCTCTAGGTCAGGTGAAGATAGTTCTCTCCTCCTCTCTCCATCTCTAGGTCAGGTGAAGATAGTTCTCTCTCCATCTCTAGGTCAGGTGAAGATAGTTCTATCTCTCCTCCTCTCTCCATCTCTAGGTCAGGTGAAGATAGTTCTCTCCTCTCTCCATCTCTAGGTCAGGTAAAGATAGTTGTCTCCTCCTCACTCCATCTCTAGGTCAGGTGAAGATAGTTCTCTCCTCCTCTC
>NC_138302.1:13915000-13997500 GCF_965601325.2 Salmo salar
CCTCCCTCCTCCCTCCCTCCCTCCCTCCCTCCCTCCTCCCCCTCCTCTCTTCCCTCGCTATCTCCCTCCCTTCTCCCCCCCTCCCCTCCCCCCTCCTCCCCCTCCTCTCTTCCCTCCCTCCCTCTCTGTC
This sequence comes from Salmo salar, assembly GCF_965601325.2. Classification (NCBI taxonomy): domain Eukaryota; kingdom Metazoa; phylum Chordata; class Actinopteri; order Salmoniformes; family Salmonidae; genus Salmo; species Salmo salar. Next base: position 13,915,131 of record NC_138302.1, read on the forward strand.
TCTCTCTTTCTCTCCCTCCCTCCCTCGCCCCCCCCCCCCTCCTCTCTCTCCAGTCTGTAGATGGTCTACAAGAGGTTCTGGTCTACGTTGTGTCCTGGGTAGGTATAGCTGTAGCCCTGGTGTGCCTTGCAGCCTGCAGTACCTTACTGTGCTGCCAGGGGGCGCCACAGTCAGACCACAGCACCATACACAGGAATCTGTGGGGCAACCTCTTCATCACCGAACTGATCTTCCTCATTGGGGTGGATAAGACGCAGTACAGCGTGAGTAGAATCACACACACACACGCAAACACACACACACATCTTTATATGTACATATTCTTATTCATTCCTTTACACTTGTGTGTATAAGGTAGTTGTTGTGAAATTGTTAGATTACTTGTTAGATATTACTGCATGGTCGGAACTAGAAGCACAAGCATTTCGCTACACTCGCATTAACATCTGCTAACCATGTGTATGTGACCAATAAAATGTGATTTGATTTGATTTGACATAGTTTTGTCCCAACTTATGAGTGGACAAGACTCAGTACAGAGCTTTTAGTTGTTATGAGTGGACAAGACTCAGTACAGAGCTTTTAGTTGTTATGACTGGACAAGACTCAGTACAGAGCTTTTAGTTGTTATGAGTGGACAAGACTCAGTACAGAGCTTTTAGTTGTTATGAGTGGACAAGACTCAGTACAGAGCTTTTAGTTGTTATGAGTGGACAAGACTCAGTACAGAGCTTTTAGTTGTTATGAGTGGACAAGACTCAGTACAGAGCTTTTAGTTGTTATGACTGGACAAGACTCAGTACAGAGCTTTTAGTTGTTATGACTGGACAAGACTCAGTACAGAGCTTTTAGTTGTTATGAGTGGACAAGACTCAGTACAGAGCTTTTAGTTGTTATGAGTGGACAAGACTCAGTACAGAGCTTTTAGTTGTTATGAGTGGACAAGACTCAGTACAGAGCTTTTAGTTGTTATGAGTGGACAAGACTCAGTACAGAGCTTTTAGTTGTTATGAGTGGACAAGACTCAGTACAGAGCTTTTAGTTGTTATGAGTGGACAAGACTCAGTACAGAGCTTTTAGTTGTTATGAGTGGACAAGACTCAGTACAGAGCTTTTAGTTGTTATGAGTGGACAAGTCTCAGTACAGAGCTTTTAGTTGTTATGTGGACAAGACTCAGTACAGAGCTTTTAGTTGTTATGAGTGGACAAGACTCAGTACAGAGCTTTTAGTTGTTATGAGTGGACAAGACTCAGTACAGAGCTTTTAGTTCTTCTTGATCCAGTCAGTTAACTGAAATGTTCCTCAATGTTTCTTCAGGTATCGTTACTTCAGCAGTATGAATGGAGGGATTTTTGTCATGCCAATAAAGCATTTTGAATTTAATTGAATTCCCTCTCCTCCACCTCTCCCTCTCCTCCCCCTCTCCACCTCTCCCTCTCTCCTCCCTCTCTCCACCTCTCCCTCTCTCCTCCCCCTCTCCACCTCTCCCTCTCTCCTCCACCTGTCCCTCTCTCCTCCCTCTCTCCTCCTCTCCCGTCTCCTCCCTCTTTCCTCCTCTCCCATCTCCTCCCTCTCTCCACCTCTCCCTCTCTCCTCCTTTCCCCTCTCCTCCCTCTCTCCAACTCTCCCACCCTCCTCCCTCTCTCTTCCTCTTCCCCTCTAATCCTCTTCCCCTCTCCTCCCCCTCTCCTCCCTCTGTCCTCCCCTCTCTAGGTAGCGTGTCCAGTCTTTGCCGGTCTGCTCCATTTCTCCCTGCTCTCTGTGTTCTGTTGGTTATGCCTGGAGGCAGTGGAACTCTACTTACTTCAGGGGGAGCTCTTTGAAGGACGGACCTCTAGGAGGAAGTACTTCTATCTCTGCGGCTACTTCCTGCCAGGGGTGGTCGTGGCCGTCTCCGCCGCCATCGACTACAGGGGCTACGGCACCCGGACCGTGTAAGTGGCAGAGAGTGTGTGTGGTGGGGGGGGGGGATGTGTGTGTGGTGGGGGGAGGTGTGTGGTGGGGGGAGGATGTGTGTGTGGTGGGGGGAGGATGTGTGTGGTGGGGGGGGTGTGTGTGGTGGGGAGGATGTGTGTGTGGTGGGGGGAGGATGTGTGTGTGGTGGGGGGAGGATGTGTGTGGTGGGGAGGATGTGTGTGTGTGTGGTGGGGGGGAGTGTGTGTGGTGGGGGGTGTGTGTGTGTGGTGGGGGGAGGATGTGTGTGTGGTGGGGGGAGGATGTGTGTGTGGTGGGGGGAGGATGTGTGTGTGTGGTGGGGGGAGGTGTGTGTGTGGTGGGGGAGGATGTGTGTGTGGTGGGGGGAGGTGTGTGTGTGGGGGAGGATGTGTGTGTGGTGGGGAGGAGGATGTGTGTGTGGTGGGGGGAGGTGTGTGTGGTGGGGGGATGTGTGTGTGGTGGTGGGGGATGTGTGTGTGGTGGTGGGGGGATGTGTGTGTGGTGGGGAGGATGTGTGTGTGGGGGGAGGATGTGTGTGTGGTGGGGGAGGTGTGTGTGGTGGGGGGATGTGTGTGTGGTGGGGGAGGATGTGTGTGTGGTGGATGTGTGTGTGGGGATGTGTGTGTGGTGGGGGGAGGATGTGTGTGTGGGGGGAGGATGTGTGTGTGTGTGTGGTGGGGGAGGATGTGTGGGGGGGATGTGTGTGTGGTGGGGAGGATGTGTGTGGTGGGGGGATGTGTGTGTGGTGGGGGAGGATGTGTGTGGTGGGGGGATGTGTGTGTGGTGGTGGGGAGGATGTGTGTGTGGTGGGGGGAGGATGTGTGTGGTGGGGGGAGGATGTGTGTGTGTGGGGGGAGGATGTGTGTGTGGTGGGGGAGGATGTGTGTGGTGGGGGGAGGATGTGTGTGTGGTGGGGGAGGATGTGTGTGGTGGGGGAGGATGTGTGTGTGGTGGGGGGAGGATGTGTGTGTGGTGGGGGAGGATGTGTGTGGGGGAGGATGTGTGTGTGGTGGGGAGGATGTGTGTGTGGTGGGGAGGATGTGTGTGTGGGGGGGATGTGTGTGTGGTGGGGGGAGGATGTGTGTGTGGTGGGGAGGTGTGGTGGGGGGATGTGTGTGTGGTGGGGAGGATGTGTGTGGTGGGGGGAGGATGTGTGTGGTGGGGAGGATGTGTGTGTGGTGGGGAGGATGTGTGGTGGGGGATGTGTGGTGGGGATGTGTGTGTGGTGGGGGGATGTGTGTGTGGTGGGGGGATGTGTGTGGTGGGGGAGGATGTGTGTGGTGGGGGGATGTGTGTGTGGGGGAGGGTGTGTGTGGTGGGGGAGGATGTGTGTGTGGTGGGGGGAGGTGTGTGTGGTGGGGAGGATGTGTGTGTGGTGGGGGAGGATGTGTGTGTGGTGGGGGGATGGTGTGGTGGGGGGATGTGTGGTGGGGGGAGGATGTGTGTGTGGGGGGATGTGTGTGTGGTGGGGGGAGGAGTGTGTGTGGTGGGGGGAGGATGTGTGTGTGGTGGGGGGGAGTGTGTGTGTGGTGGGGGGATGTGTGTGTGGTGGGGGGGATGTGTGTGTGGTGGGGAGGATGTGTGTGTGGTGGGGGGATGTGTGGTGGGGGGATGTGTGTGGGGGGATGTGTGTGGTGGGGGAGGATGTGTGTGTGGGGGGATGTGTGGTGGGGGGGAGGATGTGTGTGGTGGGGGGGATGTGTGTGTGGTGGGGGAGATGTGTGGTGGGGGGATGTGTGTGTGGTGGGGGGATGTGTGTGTGGTGGGGGGATGTGTGTGTGGTGGGGGGATGTGTGTGTGTGGGGGGATGTGTGTGTGGTGGGGGGAGGAGTGTGTGTGGTGGGGGGGGATGTGTGTGTGGTGGGGGGATGTGTGTGTGGGGGGGGATGTGTGTGTGGTGGGTGGGGAGGATGTGTGTGTGGTGGGGGGAGGATGTGTGTGTGGTGGGGGGATGTGTGTGTGGTGGGGGGGGGATGTGTGGTGGGGGGAGGATGTGTGTGTGGTGGGGGGGGATGTGTGTGTGGTGGGGGGGATGTGTGTGGTGGGGGTGTGTGTGGGGGGATGGGGTGGATGTGTGTGGTGGGGGAGGATGTGTGTGGTGGGGGGAGGTGTGTGTGTGGTGGGGGAGGATGTGTGTGTGGTGGGGGGATGTGTGTGTGGTGGGGGGAGGATGTGTGTGGTGGGGGGATGTGTGTGTGGTGGGGGGATGTGTGTGTGGTGGGGGAGGATGTGTGTGTGGTGGGGGGGGGATGTGTGTGTGGTGGGGATGTGTGTGGTGGGGAGTGTGTGTGTGGGGGGAGGATGTGTGTGGTGGGGGGATGTGTGTGTGGTGGGAGGATGTGTGTGGGGAGGATGTGTGTGGTGGGGGAGGATGTGTGTGTGGTGGGGGAGGATGTGTGTGTGTGGTGGGGGGGAGTGTGTGTGGTGGGGGGATGTGTGTGTGGTGGGGGGAGATGTGTGTGGTGGGGGGGAGGTGTGTGTGGTGGGGAGGATGTGTGTGTGGTGGGGGGAGTGTGTGGTGGGGGGATGTGTGTGGTGGGGGATGTGTGTGTGGTGGGGGAGGATGTGTGTGTGGGGGAGGTGTGTGTGTGAGGGGAGTGTGTGTGGTGGGGGGATGTGTGTGTGGTGGGGGGATGTGTGTGTGGGGGGATGTGTGGTGGGGGGGATGTGTGTGGTGGGGGGGATGTGTGTGTGGTGGGGGGATGTGTGTGTGGTGGGGGATGTGTGTGTGGGGGATGTGTGTGTGGTGGAGGATGTGTGTGTGTGGGGGAGGATGTGTGTGTGGTGGTGGGGAGGATGTGTGTGTGGTGGGGGGATGTGTGTGGTGGGGGGAGGATGTGTGTGTGGTGGGGGGGATGTGTGTGTGGTGGGGGGAGGATGTGTGTGTGGTGGGGGGAGGATGTGTGTGTGGTGGGGGGGATGTGTGTGTGGTGGGGGGAGTGTGTGTGGTGGGGGGATGTGTGTGTGGTGGGGGAGGTGTGTGTGGTGGGGGGGATGTGTGTGTGGTGGGGGGGATGTGTGTGTGGTGGGGGAGTGTGTGTGTGGTGGTGGGGGGGATGTGTGTGTGGTGGTGGGGAGGATGTGTGTGGTGGGGGGATGTGTGTGTGGTGGGGAGGATGTGTGTGTGGTGGGGGGATGTGTGGTGGGGGGATGTGTGTGGTGGGGGAGGATGTGTGGTGGGGATGTGTGGTGGGAGATGTGTGTGTGGTGGGGAGGATGTGTGTGGTGGGGGGATGTGTGTGGTGGGGGAGGATGTGTGTGTGGTGGGGGGAGGATGTGTGTGTGGTGGGGGGGATGTGTGTGTGGTGGGGAGGATGTGTGGTGGGGGGAGGATGTGTGTGGTGGGGGGATGTGTGGTGGGGGAGGATGTGTGTGTGGTGGGGAGGATGTGTGTGTGGTGGGGGGATGTGTGTGGTGGGGGAGGATGTGTGGTGGTGGGGGGATGTGTGTGGTGGGGAGGATGTGTGTGGGGGAGGATGTGTGTGTGGTGTGTGTGTGGTGGGGGGGAGGATGTGTGTGGTGGGGGGGATGTGTGTGTGGTGGGGGAGGATGTGTGGTGGGGGGGGGGATGTGTGTGTGGTGGGGGGGAGGATGTGTGTGTGGTGGGGGGAGGATGTGTGTGTGGTGGGGGGAGGAGGATGTGTGTGTGGTGGGGGGGTGTGTGTGGTGGGGGGAGGCTGTGTGTGTGGTTGGGGGGATGTGTGTGGTGGGGGGGAGGATGTGTGTGTGGTGGCGGGAGGATGTGTGTGTGGTGGGGGGTGATGTGTGTGTGATGGGGGGAGCATGTGTGTGTGGTGGGGGGGATGTGTGTGGGGGGGGAGGATGTGTGTGTGTGTGTGTGTGGTGGGGGGGAGGATGTGTGTGGTGGGGGGGATGTGTGTGTGGTGGGGGAGGATGTGTGGTGGGGGGGGATGTGTGTGTGGTGGGGGGGAGGATGTGTGTGTGGTGGGGGGGATGTGTGTGTGGTGGTGGGGAGGATGTGTGTGTGGTGGGGGGAGGATGTGTGTGGTGGGGGGGAGGATGTGTGTGTGGTGGGGGGGATGTGTGTGTGGTGGCGGGAGGATGTGTGTGTGGTGGGGGGTGATGTGTGTGTGATGGGGGGAGCATGTGTGTGTGGTGGGGGGGATGTGTGTGTGGTGGGGGGATGTGTGTGTGGTGGGGGAGGCTGTTTGTGTGGTGGGGGGATGTGTGTGTGGTGGGGGGGATGTGTGTGTGGTGGGGGGGAGGTTGTGTGTGTGGTGGTGGGGGGATGTGTGTGTGGTGGTGGGGGGGATGTGTTTGTGGTGGGGGGATGTGTGTGTGGTGGGGGGGGAGGATGTGTGTGTGGTGGTGGGGGGGATGTGTTTGTGGTGGGGAGGATGTGTGTGTGGTGGGGGGGATGTGTGTGTGGTGGGGGGAGAATGTGTGTGTGGTGGGGGGATGTGTGTGTGGTGGGGGGAGGATGTGTGTGGTGGGGGGGAGGATGTGTGTGTGGTGGGGGGAGGATGTGTGTGTGGTGGGGGGGATGTGTGTGTGGTGGGGGGAGGATGTGTGTGGTGGGGGGAGGATGTGTGTGGTGGGGGGATGTGTGTGTGGTGGGGGTAGGATGTGTTTGTGGTGGGGAGGATGTGTGTGTGGTGGGGGGATGTGTGTGTGGTGGGGGGAGGATGTGTGTGTGGTGGGGGGATGTGTGTGTGGTGGGGGGAGGATGTGTGTGGGGGGGGAGGATGTGTGTGTGTGTGTGTGTGGTGGGGGGGAGGATGTGTGTGGTGGGGGGGATGTGTGTGTGGTGGGGGAGGATGTGTGGTGGGGGGGGGATGTGTGTGTGGTGGGGGGGAGGATGTGTGTGTGGTGGGGGGAGGATGTGTGTGTGGTGGGGGGAGGAGGATGTGTGTGTGGTGGGGGGGTGTGTGTGGTGGGGGGAGGCTGTGTGTGTGGTTGGGGGGATGTGTGTGGTGGGGGGGAGGATGTGTGTGTGGTGGCGGGAGGATGTGTGTGTGGTGGGGGGTGATGTGTGTGTGATGGGGGGAGCATGTGTGTGTGGTGGGGGGATGTGTGTGTGGTGGGGGGATGTGTGTGTGGTGGGGGAGGCTGTTTGTGTGGTGGGGGGATGTGTGTGTGGTGGGGGGGATGTGTGTGTGGTGGGGGGGGAGGATGTGTGTGTGGTGGTGGGGGGATGTGTGTGTGGTGGGGGGATGTGTGTGTGGTGGGGGGATGTGTGTGTGGTGGGGGAGGATGTGTGTGTGGTGGGGGGGATGTGTGTGTGGTGGGGGGATGTGTGTGTGGTGGGGGGGATGTGTGTGTGGTGGGGGGGATGTGTGTGGTGGGGGGGATGTGTGTGTGGTGGGGGATGTGTGTGGTGGGGGATGTGGTGGGGGGATGTGTGTGTGGTGGGGGAGGATGTGTGTGGTGGGGGGGATGTGTGTGTGGGGGATGTGTGTGGTGGGGAGGATGTGTGTGGTGGGGGAGGATGTGTGGTGGGGGGTGTGTGTGGGGGAGGATGTGTGTGTGGTGGGGGAGGATGTGTGTGTGGTGGGGAGGATGTGTGTGGTGGGGGAGGTGTGTGGTGGTGGGGAGGATGTGTGTGTGGTGGGGGAGGATGTGTGTGTGGTGGGGAGGATGTGTGTGTGGTGGTGGAGGAGGATGTGTGTGGTGGGGGGATGTGTGTGTGGTGGGGGAGGATGTGTGTGGTGGGGGACGTGTGTGGTGGGGGGATGTGTGTGTGGTGGGGGAGGATGTGTGTGTGGTGGGGGGATGTGTGTGTGGTGGGGGGAGGATGTGTGTGTGGTGGGGAGGATGTGTGTGTGTGTGTGTGTGGTGGGGGGGAGGATGTGTGTGTGGTGGGGGGGATGTGTGTGTGGTGGGGGAGGATGTGTGGTGGGGGGGGATGTGTGTGTGGTGGGGGGAGGATGTGTGTGTGGTGGTGGGGGGATGTGTGTGTGGTGGGGGAGGAGGATGTGTGTGTGGTGGGGGATGTGTGTGGTGGGGGGAGTGTGTGTGTGGTGGCGGGGGATGTGTGTGGTGGGGAGGATGTGTGTGTGGTGGTGGGAGGATGTGTGTGGTGGTGGGGGGATGTGTGTGTGTGGGGATGTGTGTGTGGTGGGGGGATGTGTGTGTGGTGGGGGGATGTGTGTGTGGTGGGGAGGATGTGTGTGTGGTGGGGGGATGTGTGTGTGGTGGGGGGGATGTGTGTGTGGTGGGGGGGATGGTGTGTGTGGTGGGGGGATGTGTGTGGTGGTGGGGGGATGTGTGGTGGGGATGTGTGTGTGGTGGGAGGATGTGTGTGTGTGGTGGGGGGATGTGTGTGTGGTGGGGGGGATGTGTGTGGTGGGGGGATGTGTGTGTGTGGTGGTGGGAGGATGTGTGTGTGGTGGGGGGAGGATGTGTGTGGTGGGGGGATGTGTGTGTGGTGGGGGGAGGATGTGTGTGTGGTGGGGGGGATGTGTGTGGTGGGGGAGGATGTGTGTGGTGGGGGGATGTGTGTGTGGTGGGGGGAGGATGTGTGTGTGGTGGGGAGGATGTGTGTGTGGTGGGGAGTGTGTGTGGTGGTGTGTGTGTGGTGGGGGGAGGATGTGTGTGTGGTGGGGGGATGTGTGTGTGGTGGGGGAGGATGTGTGTGTGGTGGGGAGGATGTGTGTGTGGTGGGGGAGGATGTGTGTGTGTGGGGGGATGTGTGTGTGGTGGGGGGATGTGTGTGTGGTGGGGGGAGGATGTGTGTGTGGTGGGGGAGGATGTGTGTGTGGTGGGGGGATGTGTGTGTGGTGGGGGGATGTGTGTGTGGTGGGGGAGGATGTGTGTGTGGGGAGGAGGATGTGTGTGTGGTGTGTGTGGTGGGGGGGAGGATGTGTGTGGTGGGGGGATGTGTGTGTGGTGGGGAGGATGTGTGTGGTGGGGGGAGTGTGTGTGTGGTGGGGGAGGATGTGTGTGTGGTGGGGGGAGGATGTGTGTGGTGGGGGAGGATGTGTGTGTGGTGGGGGGGATGTGTGTGTGGTGGGGGGGGATGTGTGTGTGGTGGTGGGGGGATGTGTGTGTGGTGGGGGGATGTGTGTGTGGTGGGGGGATGTGTGTGTGGTGTGGGGAGGATGTGTGTGTGTGGGGATGTGTGTGTGGTGGGGGAGGATGTGTGTGTGGTGGGGGGATGTGTGTGTGGTGGGGGAGGATGTGTGTGGTGGTGGGGGGGATGTGTGTGGTGGGGGAGGATGTGTGTGGTGGGGGGTGTGTGTGTGGTGGGGGAGGATGTGTGTGTGGTGGGGGAGGATGTGTGTGGTGGGGGGAGGATGTGTGTGGTGGGGGGAGGATGTGTGTGGTGGGGGGAGGATGTGTGTGTGGTGGGGGGGATGTGTGTGTGGTGGGGGGAGGATGTGTGTGTGGGGGGAGGATGTGTGTGGTGTGTGTGGTGGGGGAGGATGTGTGTGGTGGGGGGGATGTGTGTGTGGTGGGAGGATGTGTGTGTGGTGGGGGAGGATGTGTGTGGTGGGGAGGATGTGTGTGTGGTGGGGGGAGGGATGTGTGTGTGGTGGGGAGGATGTGTGTGTGGTGGGGAGGATGTGTGTGGTGGGGGGGATGTGTGTGGTGGGGGGAGGATGTGTGTGTGGTGGGGAGGATGTGTGTGGTGGGGGGGGATGTGTGTGTGGTGGGGGGAGGATGTGTGTGTGGTGGGGGGAGGATGTGTGTGGTGGTGGGGAGGATGTGTGTGTGGTGGGGGAGGATGTGTGTGTGGTGGGGGGATGTGTGTGTGGTGGGGGGATGTGTGTGGTGGGGGAGGATGTGTGTGTGGTGGGGGAGGATGTGTGTGTGGTGGGGGGAGGATGTGTGTGGGTGGGGGGGATGTGTGTGGTGGGGGGAGGATGTGTGTGTGGTGGGGGAGGATGTGTGTGTGGTGGGAGGATGTGTGTGGTGGGGGGAGGATGTGTGTGTGGTGGGGGGAGGATGTGTGTGTGGTGGGGGGGTGTGTGTGAGTGTGTGTGGGGGGGACGTGTGGTGGGGGGATGTGTGTGTGGTGGGGAGGATGTGTGTGTGGTGGGGGGAGTGTGTGTGTGTGTGGTGGGGGGGGATGTGTGTGTGGTGGGGGGTGTGTGTGTGTGTGGTGGTGGGGGGATGTGTGTGTGGTGGGGGGTGTGTGTGTGGTGGGGGATGTGTGTGTGGTGGGGGGATGTGTGTGTGGTGGGGGGATGTGGCGGTGGGGGAGGTGTGTGGTGGGGGGGGGAGTGTGTGGGTGGGGATGTGTGGTGGGGGAGGATGTGTGTGTGGTGGGGGAGAAAGGGTGTGTGTGGTGGGGGATGTGTGTGGTGGGGGATGGGTGGGGGGAGGATGTGTGTGTGGTGGGGAGGATGTGTGTGTGGGGGATGTGTGTGTGATGGGAGGATGTGTGTGGTGGTGGGGGGATGTGTGTGTGGTGGGGGATGTGTGTGTGGTGGGGAGGCTGTGTGTGGTGGGATGTGTGTGTGGTGGGGGGATGTGTGTGTGGTGGGGGAGGATGTGTGTGGTGGTGGGGGGATGTGTGTGTGGTGGTGGGGGGGATGTGTTTGTGGTGGGGGGATGTGTGTGTGGTGGGGGGAGGATGTGTGTGGTGGTGGTGGGGGGGGATGTGTGTGTGGTGGGGAGGATGTGTGTGTGGTGGGGGGGATGTGTGTGTGGTGGGGGGATGTGTGTGTGGTGGGGGGATGTGTGTGTGGTGGGGAGGATGTGTGTGGTGGGGGGAGGATGTGTGTGGTGGGAGGATGTGTGTGTGGTGGGGGGATGTGTGTGTGGTGGGGGGAGGATGTGTGTGGTGGGGGGATGTGTGTGGTGGGGGGAGGATGTGTGTGGTGGGGAGGATGTGTGTGTGGTGGGGAGGATGTGTGTGGGTGGGGTGGGGTGTGTGTGTGGTGGGGGGGGATGTGTGTGGTGGGGGGATGTGTGTGGTGGGGGGATGGGGTGGGGGGGATGTGTGTGGTGGGGGAGGGTGTGTGGGTGGGGGAGGATGTGTGTGTGGTGGGGGAGGATGTGTGTGGTGGGGGGATGTGTGTGTGGTGGGGAGGTGTGTGTGGGTGGGGAGGATGTGTGTGTGGTGGGGGATGTGTGTGTGGTGGGGAGGATGTGTGTGGTGGGGGGATGTGTGTGTGATGGGGGAGCATGTGTGGTGGGGATGTGTGGGGGGAGGATGTGTGTGTGGTGGGGGGGATGTGTGTGTGGTGGGGGGATGTGTGTGGTGGGGGAGGGTGTGGTGGGGGATGTGTGTGGTGGGGGGGGATGTGTGTGTGGTGGGGGGGATGTGTGTGTGGTGGTGGGGAGGATGTGTGTGTGGTGGGGGGAGGATGTGTGTGGTGGGGGAGGATGTGTGTGTGGTGGGGGATGTGTGTGTGGTGGGAGGATGTGTGTGTGGTGGTGGGGTGATGTGTGTGTGATGGGGGGAGCATGTGTGTGTGGTGGGGGGGATGTGTGTGTGGTGGGGGGATGTGTGTGTGGTGGGGGAGGCTGTTTGTGTGGTGGGGGGATGTGTGTGTGGTGGGGGGGATGTGTGTGTGGTGGGGGGAGGATGTGTGTGTGGTGGTGGGGGGATGTGTGTGTGGTGGTGGGGGATGTGTTTGTGGTGGGGGATGTGTGTGTGGTGGGGGGAGGATGTGTGTGTGGTGGTGGGGGGATGTGTTTGTGGTGGGGGGAGGTGTGTGTGGTGGGGGATGTGTGTGGTGGGGTGGAGAATGTGTGTGTGGTGGGGGGATGTGTGTGGTGGGGGGAGGATGTGTGTGTGGGGGGGAGGATGTGTGTGTGGTGGGGGGAGGATGTGTGTGTGGTGGGGGGATGTGTGTGTGGTGGGGGAGGATGTGTGTGGTGGGGGGAGATGTGTGGGGGGATGTGTGTGTGGTGGGGAGGATGTGTTTGTGGTGGGGAGGATGTGTGTGTGTGGGGGGATGTGTGTGTGGTGGGGGAGGATGTGTGTGTGGTGGGGGGATGTGTGTGTGGTGGGGGAGGATGTGTGTGGGGGAGGATGTGTGTGTGTGTGTGTGGGGAGTGATGTGTGTGGTGGGGGAGTGTGTGTGTGTGGTGGTGGGGAGGATGTGTGTGTGGTGGGGAGGATGTGTGTGTGGTGGGGGAGGATGTGTGTGTGGTGGGGGAGGAGGATGTGTGTGTGGTGGGGGGAGTGTGTGTGGTGGGGGAGGCTGTGTGTGTGGTTGGGGGATGTGTGTGGTGGGGGAGGATGTGTGTGTGGTGGAGGATGTGTGTGTGGTGGGGGATGTGTGTGTGATGGGGGAGTGTGTGTGTGGTGGGGGATGTGTGTGTGGTGGGGGATGTGTGTGGTGGGGGAGGCTGTGTGTGGTGGGGGGATGTGTGTGTGGTGGGGGGGATGTGTGTGTGGTGGGGAGGATGTGTGTGTGGTGTGGGGGATGGGTGTGTGTGGTGGGGGGGATGTGTGTGTGGTGGGGGGATGTGTGTGTGGTGGGGGGAGGATGTGTGTGTGGTGGTGGGGGGATGTGTGTGGTGGGGGGGGATGTGTTTGTGGTGGGGAGGATGTGTGTGTGGTGGGGGGATGTGTGTGTGGTGGGGGGAGATGTGTGTGTGGTGGGGGGATGTGTGTGTGGTGGGGGGAGGATGTGTGTGGTGGGGGGGAGGATGTGTGTGTGGTGGGGGGAGGATGTGTGTGTGGTGGGGGGGATGTGTGTGTGGTGGGGGGAGGATGTGTGTGGTGGGGGGGATGTGTGTGTGGTGGGGGGAGGATGTGTTTGTGGTGGGGAGGATGTGTGTGTGGTGGATGTGTGTGTGGTGGGGGGATGTGTGTGTGTGGTGGTGTGTGTGTGGATGTGTGTGTGGTGGTGGGGGGATGTGTGTGTGGTGGGGGGAGGGTGTGTGTGTGGTGGGGGGGGATGTGTGTGTGGTGGGGGGATGTGTGTGTGGGGTGTGTGGTGGGGGGATGTGTGTGGTGGTGGGGTGTGATGTGTGTGTGGTGGGGGGATGTGTGTGTGGTGGTGGGGGGATGTGTGGGGGTGTGTCTCCCCCCTAACCCCACCTCTCTCTCTCTCTCCTCCCTAACCCCACCTCCCTCTCTCCTCCCTAACCCCACCTCCCTCTCTCCTCCCTAACCCACCTCCCTCTCTCCTCCCTAACCCCACCTCTCACTCCCCCCTAACCCCACACCTCCCTCTCTCTCTCTCCTCCCTAACCCCACCTCCCTCTCTCTCTCCTCCCTAACCCCACCTCCCTCTCTCTCTCCTCCCTAACCCCACCTCCCTCTCTCTCTCCTCCCTAACCCTACCTCCCTCTCTTTCTCCTCCCTAACCCCACCTCCCTCTCTCTCTCCTCCCTAACCCCACACCTCCCTCCCTCTCCTCCTCCCTAACCCACCTCCCTCTCTCCTCCCTAACCCCACCTCCCTCTCTCCTCCCTAACCCCACCTCCCTCTCTCCTCCCTAACCCTACCCTCCCTCTCTCCTCCCTAACCCCACCTCCCTCTCTCCTCCCTAACCCACCTCCCACTCTCCTCCCTAACCCTACCTCCCTCTCTCCTCCCTAACCCACCTCCCTCTCTCCTCCCTAACCCCACCTCCCTCTCTCCTCCCTAACCCACCTCCCTCTCTCCTCCCTAACCCCACCTCCTCACTCCCCCCTAACCCCACACCTCCCTCTCTCTCTCCTCCCTAACCCCACCTCCCTCTCTCTCTCCTCCCTAAACCCCACCTCCCTCTCTCTCTCCTCCCTAACCCTACCTCCCTCTCTTCTCCTCCCTAACCCCACCTCCCTCTCTCTCTCCTCCCTAACCCCACACCTCCCTCCTCTCTCCTCCCTAACCCACCTCCCTCTCTCTCTCCCCCTAACCCCACATCTCCCTCTCTCTCTCCTCCCTAAACCCACCTCCCTCTCTCTCTCCTCCCTAACCCCACACCTCCCTCTCTCTCTCCTCCCTAACCCCACCTCCCTCTCTCTCTCCTCCCTAACCCCACCTCCCTCTCTCTCTCTCCCTAACCCCACCTCCCTCTCTCTCTCCCTCTCCCCCCCTAACCCCACCTCTCTCTCTCCTCCCTAACCCCACCTCCCTCTCTCCCCCTAAACCCACCTCCCTCTCTCCCCCCCTAACCACACCTCCCTCTCTCCCCCTAACCCCACCTCTCTCTCTCTCTCCTCCCTAACCCCACCTCCCTCTCTCCCCCTAACCCCCCCTCTCTCTCTCTCTCCTCCCTAACCCCACCTCCCTCTCTCCCCCCTAACCCCACCTCTCTCTCTCCCCCTAACCCCACCTCTCTCTCTCTCCTCCCTAACCCCCCACCTCCCTCTCTCCTCCCTAACCCCCACCTCTCTCTCTCCCCCCTAACCCCACCTCCCTCTCTCCCCCCTAACCCCACCTCCCTCTCTCTCCTCCCTAACCCCACTTCCCTCCCTCTCTCCTACCTAACCCCACCCTCTCTCTCTCTCTCCTCCCTAACCCCCATCTCTCTCTCTCCCCCCTAACCCCACCTCCGCTCTCTCCTCCCTAACCCCACACCTCCCTCTCTCCCCCTTACCCCACCTCTCTCTCTCCTCCCTAACCCCCACCTCTCTCTCTCTCTCCTCCCTAACCCCCACCTCCCTCTCTCCCCCCTAACCCCACCTCCCTCTCTCCCCCTAACCCCACCTCTCTCTCTCTCTCCTCCCTAACCCCACCTCTCTCTCTCCCCCTAACCCCCCCTCTCTCTCTCTCTCCACCCTAACCCCACCTCCCTCTCTCCCCCCTAACCCCACCTCTCTCTCTCCCCCTAACCCCAACTCTCTCTCTCTCCTCCCTAACCCCACCTCCCTCTCTCCACCTAACCCCACCTCTCTCTCTCTCTCCTCCCTAACCCCACCTCCCTCTCACCCCCCTAACCCCACCTCTCTCTCTCTCTCCTCCCTAACCCCACCTCCCTCTCTCCTCCCTAACCCCCCCTCTCTCTCTCTCTCCTCCCTAACCCCACCTCCCTCTCTCCCCCCTAACCCCACCTCTCTCTCTCCCCCTAACCCCAACTCTCTCTCTCTCCCCCTAACCCCACCTCTCTCTCTCCCCCTAACCCCACCTCTCTCTCTCTCTCCTCCCTAACCCACCTCCCTCTCTCCCCCCTAACCCCACCTCTCTCTCTCTCCCTATCCCCACCTCCCTCTCTCCCCCCTAACCCCACCTCTCTCTCTCTCCCCCCTAACCCCACCTCCCTCTCTCTCCCCCTAACCCCACCTCCCTCTCTCCCCCTAACCCCACCTCTCTCTCTCTCTCCTCCTAACCCCACCTCCCTCTCTCCCCACTAACCCCCACCTCCCTCTCTCCCCCCTAACCCCACCTCCCTCTCTCCCCCTAACCCCACCTCCCTCTCTCCCCCTAACCCCACCTCCCTCTCTCCTCCCTAACCCCACCTCCCTCTCTTCCCCCTAACCCCACCTCTCTCTCTCCCCCTAACCCCACCTCTCTCTCTCTCTCCTCCCTAACCCCACCTCCCTCTCTCCCCCCTAACCCCACCTCTCTCTCTCTTCCCTATCCCCACCTCCCTCTCTCCCCCCTAACCCCACCTCTTTCTCTCTCTCCCCACTAACCCCACCTCCCTCTCTCTCCCCCCTAACCCCACCTCCCTCTCTCCCCCTAACCCCACCTCTCTCTCTCTCTCCTCCTTAACCCCACCTCCCTCTCTCCCCACTAACCCCCACCTCCCTCTCTCCCCCCTAACCCCCACCTCCCTCTCTCCCCCCTAACCCCCACCTCCCTCTCTCCCCCCTAACCCCCACCTCCCTCTCTCCCCCTAACCCCACCTCCCGCTCTCCCCCCTAACCCCACCTCCCTCTCTCCCCCCTAACCCCACCTCCCTCTCTCCTCCCTAACCCCACCTCCCTCTCTCCACCTAACCCCACCTCTCTCTCTCTCTCCTCCCTAACCCCACCTCCCTCTCTCCCCCCTAACCCCACCTCTCTCTCTCCCCCTAACCCCACCTCTCTCTCTCTCCTCCCTAACCCCACCTCCCTCTCTCCCCCCTAACCCCACCTCCCTCTCTCTCCCCCCTAACCCCACCTCCCTCTCTCCCCCTAACCCCACCTCTCTCTCTCTCTCCTCCTTAACCCCACCTCCCTCTCTCCCCCCTAACCCCACCTCCCTCTCTCCCCCCTAACCCCACTTCCCTCTCTCCCCTCTAACCCCACCTCCCTCTCTCCCCCTAACCCCACCTCCCTCTCTCCCCCCCTAACCCCACCTCCCTCTCTCCCCCTAACCCCCACCTCCCTCTCTCCCCCCTAACCCCACCTCCCTCTCTCCCCCCTAACCCCACCTCCCTCTCTCTCCTCCCTAACCCCCAACTCCCTCTCTCTCTCCCCCTAACCCCACCTCTCTCTCTCCTCCCTAACCCCCACCTCCCTCTCTCTCTCTCTCTCTCCTCCCTGACCCCCCACCTCCCTCTCTCTCTCCTCCCTAACCCCCACCTCCCTCTCTCCTCCCTAACCCCACCTCCCTCGCTCCTCCCTAACCCCCACCCCCACTCTCTCCTCCCTAACCCCACCTCCCTCTCTCTCTCTCCTCCCTTACCCTAACCCCCACCTCCCTCTCTCTCTCCTCCCTACCCCCACCTCCCTCTCTCCTCCCTAACCCCACCTCCCTCTCTCTCTCCTCCCTAACCCCACCTCCCTCTCTCTCTCCTCTCTAACCCCCACCTCCCTATCTCTCTCTCCTCCCTAACCCCCACCTCCCTCTCTCTCTCCTCCCTAACTCCCACCTCCCTCTCTCTCTCTCCTCCCTGCCTCTAAACCTCTCCCCTCCTCCCTCTCCTTTCTCCCTCTCTCCTTTCCTCTCTCCCTCTCCTCTCTTCATCCCTCTCTACAGAGCGTGGACTGTGGGTTCGCTCACCCTCCTCTTCCTCCTGGTGGTGACCTGGTCTCTGGGGCTCGTCTTCCTCTCATCTCCCTCTCTCCTCCTCTCCTACCTCTTCTCCTCCCTTAACACGGCCCAGGCTCTGCTCATCACAATACTGTACTGTACACTCACTAGGAAGGTAGGTGGGGTCTCAATACTGTACTGTACACTCACTATGAAGGTAGGTGGGGTCTCAATACTGTGCTGTACACTCACTATGAAGGTAGGTGGGGTCTCAATACTGTCCTGTACACTCACTATGAAGGTAGGTGGGGTCTCAATACTGTCCTATACACTCACTATGAAGGTAGGTGGGGTCTCAGTACTGTGACTCACCAGGAAGAGGTGGGGTCTCAGTACTGTGACTCACCAGGAAGAGGTGGGGTCTCAGTACTGTGACTCACCAGGAAGAGGTGGGGTCTCAGTACTGTGACTCACCAGGAAGAGGTGGGGTCTCAGTAATGTGACTCACCAGGAAGAGGTGGGGTCTCAGTACTGTGACTCACCAGGAAGAGGTTGGGCTGATCATGTATTGTATTATATTTGATATTCCCTATATATTTGCTATGTGTTTCAGTGTATATGGTGTCTTCCTGTTTGTCCAGGGCCATAAGGACTATGGGAAGTGTGTGCGTCATTCTCAGTGCTGTGACTGTTCCTCCACCACCAGTTCACCTGGCTCTTTGAAGGGCGCCGCCCTACGGGCCAACAACCGCTACTGCAGTACCAACCAGACACGCAGGGCTACTGCTAACAGACAGGTACACACACACACACACACACAACGGCACGCAGGGCTACTGCTAACAGACAGGTACACACACACACACACACACACACAATGGCACGCAGGGCTACTGCTAACAGACAGGTACACACACACACACACACACTCACACACACAACGGCACGCAGGGCTACTGCTAACAGACAGGTACACACACACAGTGATTCCCTGATAAAAGCTATGAGTGTGTTATAAACCAAGCCTATGTGTGTGTGTGTGTGTGTGTGTGTGTGTGTGTGTGTGTGTGTGTGTGTGTGTGTGTGTGTGTGTGTGTGTGTGTGTGTGTGTGTGTGTGTGTGTGTGTGTGTGTGTGTGTGTGTGTGTGTGTGTGTGTGTGTGTGTGTGTGTTGCAGAGTCGCATTAGGAGGATGTGGAACGATACAGTGCGTAGACAGACTGAGTCTTCCTTCATAGCTGCTGATGTCAACACCACACCTACACTCAACAGAGGTCAGTCCTCTCCTCCTTCTCATCCCCCTCTCCTCTAGTCCTCTCCTACATTCTCATCCCCCTCTCCTCTAGTCCTCTCCTCCTTCTCATCCTCCTCTCCTCTAGTCCTCTCTTCCTTCTCCTCCTCTCTTCTAGTCCTCTCCTCCTTCTCATCCTACTCTCCTCTAGTCCTCTCCTCTAGTCCTCTCCTCCTTCTCATCCTCCTCTCCTCTAGTCCTCTCCTCCTTCTCATCCTCCTCTCCTCTAGTCCTCTTCTCCTTCTCCTCTCTTCTAGTCCTCTCCTCCTTCTCATCCCCCTCTCCTCTAGTCCTCTCCTCCTTCTCATCCTACTCTCCTCTAGTCCTCTCCTCCTTCTCATCCTCCTCTCCTCTAGTCCTCTCCTCCTTCTCATCCCCCTCTCTTCTAGTCCTCTCCTCCTTCTCATCCTCCTCTCCTCTAGTCCTCTCCTCCTTCTCATCCCCCTCTCCTCTAGTCCTCTCCTCCTTCTCATCCTACTCTCCTCTAGTCCTCTCCTCCTTCTCATCCTCCTCTCCTCTAGTCCTCTCCTCCTTCTCATCCCCCTCTCTTCTAGTCCTCTCCTCCTTCTCATCCTCCTCTCCTCTAGTCCTCTCCTCCTTCTCATCCCCCTCTCCTCTAGTCCTCTCCTCCTTCTCATCCTACTCTCCTCTAGTCCTCTCCTCCTTCTCATCCTCCTCTCCTCTAGTCCTCTCCTCCTTCTCCTCCTCTCTTCTAGTCCTCTCCTCCTTTTCCTCCTCTCTTCTAGTCCTCTCCTCCTTCTCATCCCCCTCTCCTCTAGTCCTCTCCTCCTCATCCCCCTCTCCTCTAGTCCTCTCCTCCTTCTCATCCCCCTCTCCTCTAGTCCTCTCCTCCTCATACCCCTCTCCTCCAGTCTTCTCCTCTAGTCCTCTCCTCCTCATCCCCCTCTCCTCCAGTCTTCTCCTCTAGTCCTCTCCTCCTTCTCATCCCCCTCACCTTGAGTCCTCTCCTCTAGTCCTCTCCTCTAGTCCTCTCCTCCTTTTCATCCCCCTCTCCTCTAGTCCTCTCCTCTAGTCCTCTCCTCCTTTTCATCCCCCTCTCCTCTAGTCCTCTCCTCTAGTCCTCTCCTCTAGTCCTCTCCTCCTTCTCATCCCCCTCTCCTCTAGTCCTCTCCTCTAGTCCTCTCCTCCTTTTCATCCCCCTCTCCTCTAGTCCTCTCCTCTAGTCCTCTCCTCTAGTCCTCTCCTCTAGTCCTCTCCTCCTTCTCATCCTCCTCTCGTCTAGTCCTCTCCTCCTTCTCATCCTCCTCTCGTCTAGTCCTCTCCTCCTTCTCATCCCCCTCTCCTCTAGTCCTCTCCTCTAGTCCTCTCCTCCTTTTCATCCCCCTCTCCTCTAGTCCTCTCCTCTAGTCCTCTCCTCTAGTCCTCTCCTCCTTCTCATCCCCCTCTCCTCTAGTCCTCTCCTCTAGTCCTCTCCTCCTTTTCATCCCCCTCTCCTCTAGTCCTCTCTTCTAGTCCTCTCCTCTAGTCCTCTCCTCCTTCTCATCCCCCTCTCCTCTAGTCCTCTCCTCTAGTCCTCTCCTCCTTTTCATCCCCCTCTCCTCTAGTCCTCTCCTCTAGTCCTCTCCTCTAGTCCTCTCCTCCTTCTCATCCTCCTCTCGTCTAGTCCTCTCCTCCTTCTCATCCCCCTCTCCTCTAGTCCTCTCCTCTAGTCCTCTCCTCCTTTTCATCCCCCTCTCCTCTAGTCCTCTCCTCTAGTCCTCTCCTCTAGTCCTCTCCTCTAGTCCTCTCCTCCTTCTCATCCTCCTCTCGTCTAGTCCTCTCCTCCTTCTCATCCCCCTCTCCTCTAGTCCTCTCCTCTAGTCCTCTCCTCTAGTCCTCTCCTCCTTTTCATCCCCCTCTCCTCTAGTCCTCTCCTCTAGTCCTCTCCTCCTTCTCATCCCCCTCTCCTCTAGTCCTCTCCTCTAGTCCTCTCCTCCTTTTCATCCCCCTCTCCTCTAGTCCTCTCCTCTAGTCCTCTCCTCTAGTCCTCTCCTCCTTCTCATCCTCCTCTCGTCTAGTCCTCTCCTCCTTCTCATCCCCCTCTCCTCTAGTCCTCTCCTCTAGTCCTCTCCTCCTTTTCATCCCCCTCTCCTCTAGTCCTCTCCTCTAGTCCTCTCCTCTAGTCCTCTCCTCCTTCTCATCCTCCTCTCGTCTAGTCCTCTCCTCCTTCTCATCCCCCTCTCCTCTAGTCCTCTCCTCTAGTCCTCTCCTCTAGTCCTCTCCTCTAGTCCTCTCCTCTAGTCCTCTCCTCCTTCTCATCCCCCTCTCCTCTAGTCCTCTCCTCTAGTCCTCTCCTCCTTTTCATCCCCCTCTCCTATAGTCCTCTCCTCTAGTCCTCTCCTCTAGTCCTCTCCTCCTTCTCATCCTCCTCTCGTCTAGTCCTCTCCTCCTTCTCATCTCCCTCTCCTCTAGTCCTCTCCTCTAGTCCTCTCCTCTAGTCCTCTCCTCTAGTCCTCTCCTCTAGTCCTCTCCTCCTTCTCATCTTCCTCTCGTCTAGTCCTCTCCTCCTTCTCATCCCTCTCTCCTCTAGTCCTCTCCTCTAGTCCTCTCCTCTAGTCCTCTCCTCTAGTCCTCTCCTCTAGTCCTCTCCTCCTTCTCATCCTCTAGTCCTCTCCTCTAGTCTTCTCCTCCTTTTCATCCCCCTCTCCTCTAGTCCTCTCCTCTAGTCCTCTCCTCTAGTCCTCTCCTCCTTCTCATCCTCCTCTCGTCTAGTCCTCTCCTCCTTCTCATCCCCCTCTCCTCTAGTCCTCTCCTCTAGTCCTCTCCTCCTTCTCATCCTCCTCTCGTCTAGTCCTCTCCTCCTTCTCATCCCCCTCTCCTCTAGTCCTCTCCTCTAGTCCTCTCCTCTAGTCCTCTCCTCCTTCTCATCCTCCTCTCTTCTAGTCCTCTCCTCCTTCTCATCCCCCTCTCCTCTAGTCCTCTCCTCTAGTCCTCTCCTCCTTTTCATCCCCCTCTCCTCTAGTCCTCTCCTCTAGTCCTCTCCTCTAGTCCTCTCGTCTAGTCCTCTCCTCCTTCTCATCCCCCTCTCCTCTAGTCCTCTCCTCTAGTCCTCTCCTCTAGTCCTCTCCTCTAGTCCTCTCCTCTAGTCCTCTCCTCCTTTTCATCCCCCTCTCCTCTAGTCCTCTCCTCTAGTCCTCTCCTCTAGTCCTCTCCTCCTTCTCATCCTCCTCTCGTCTAGTCCTCTCCTCCTTCTCATCCCCCTCTCCTCTAGTCCTCTCCTCTAGTCCTCTCCTCTAGTCCTCTCCTCTAGTCCTCTCCTCTAGTCCTCTCCTCCTTCTCATCCCCCTCTCCTCTAGTCCTCTCCTCTAGTCCTCTCCTCTAGTCCTCTCCTCCTTCTCATCCTCCTCTCGTCTAGTCCTCTCCTCCTTCTCATCCCCCTCTCATCTAGTCCTCTCCTCTAGTCCTCTCCTCTAGTCCTCTCCTCTAGTCCTCTCCTCTAGTCCTCTCCTCCTTCTCATCCCCCTCTCCTCTAGTCCTCTCCTCTAGTCCTCTCCTCCTTTTCATCCCCCTCTCCTCTAGTCCTCTCCTCTAGTCCTCTCCTCCTTTTCATCCCCCTCTCCTCTAGTCCTCTCCTCTAGTCCTCTCCTCCTTCTCATCCCCCTCTCCTCTAGTCCTCTCCTCTAGTCCTCTCCTCCTTTTCATCCCCCTCTCCTCTAGTCCTCTCCTCTAGTCCTCTCCTCTAGTCCTCTCCTCTAGTCCTCTCCTCTAGTCCTCTCCTCTAGTCCTCTCCTCCTTCTCATCCTCCTCTCGTCTAGTCCTCTCCTCCTTCTCATCCCCCTCTCCTCTAGTCCTCTCCTCTAGTCCTCTCCTCTAGTCCTCTCCTCTAGTCCTCTCCTCTAGTCCTCTCCTCCTTCTCATCCCCCTCTCCTCTAGTCCTCTCCTCTAGTCCTCTCCTCTAGTCCTCTCCTCTAGTCCTCTCCTCTAGTCCTCTCCTCCTTCTCATCCCCCTCTCCTCTAGTCCTCTCCTCTAGTCCTCTCCTCCTTTTCATCCCCCTCTCCTCTAGTCCTCTCCTCTAGTCCTCTCCTCTAGTCCTCTCCTCCTTCTCATCCCCCTCTCCTCTAGTCCTCTCCTCTAGTCCTCTCCTCCTTTTCATCCCCCTCTCCTCTAGTCCTCTCCTCTAGTCCTCTCCTCCTTCTCATCCTCCTGTCGTCTAGTCCTCTCCTCCTTCTCATCCCCCTCTCCTCTAGTCCTCTCCTCTAGTCCTCTCCTCTAGTCCTCTCCTCTAGTCCTCTCCTCTAGTCCTCTCCTCCTTCTCATCCCCCTCTCCTCTAGTCCTCTCCTCCTTTTCATCCCCCTCTCCTCTAGTCCTCTCCTCTAGTCCTCTCCTCTAGTCCTCTCCTCCTTCTCATCCTCCTGTCGTCTAGTCCTCTCCTCCTTCTCATCCCCCTCTCCTCTAGTCCTCTCCTCTAGTCCTCTCCTCTAGTCCTCTCCTCTAGTCCTCTCCTCTAGTCCTCTCCTCTAGTCCTCTCCTCCTTCTCATCCCCCTCTCCTCTAGTCCTCTCCTCCTTTTCATCCCCCTCTCCTCTAGTCCTCTCCTCTAGTCCTCTCCTCTAGTCCTCTCCTCCTTCTCATCCTCCTGTCGTCTAGTCCTCTCCTCCTTCTCATCCCCCTCTCCTCTAGTCCTCTCCTCTAGTCCTCTCCTCCTTCTCATCCCCCTCTCCTCTAGTCCTCTCCTCTAGTCCTCTCCTCCTTCTCATCCCCCTCTCCTCTAGTCCTCTCCTCTAGTCCTCTCCTCTAGTCCTCTCCTCTAGTCCTCTCCTCTAGTCCTCTCCTCCTTCTCATCCCCCTCTCCTCTAGTCCTCTCCTCTAGTCCTCTCCTCTAGTCCTCTCCTCTAGTCCTCTCCTCTAGTCCTCTCCTCTAGTCCTCTCCTCTAGTCCTCTCCTCTTTCTTCTCCCATTTTCTGTTCTCTTCTTTTAGGGCCTTTCCTTTTTCTTCTTTACTTAACTCTCCTCTCCCCCCTTCTCAATTCATATGTTAACATTGCCAAAGCAAGTGAGGTAGATAATACCTCTCTCTCTCTGTCTCTCTCTCTCTAGCTGGTCTGGGTAACCATTTCCTGACTAACCCAGTGTTACAGACTCACCCTAGAGTCTCTCCTTATGACAGCCTACTGGCTCAGGGCTACAGCCAGCCCTCCCCTGGCCTCTTCACCTCTACTGGTACATCTATCTATCTATCTATCTATCTATCTATTATCTATCTATCTATCTATCTATCTATCTATCTATCTATCTATCTATCTATCTATCTATCTATCTATCTATCTATCTATCTATCTATCTATCTATCTATCTATCCATCTCTCTGTGTCTGCCTTTCTTCTGTCTGTTTGTCTGTCTCTCTGACAGTCTCTCTCTCTCTCTCTCTGTCTCTCTGTCTCACTACCTATCTGTCTGTCTCTCACTCTCTCTCTCTTTCTCTCCCTTATTCTTTCTCTCAGTTCAGCCTGCATGTTTACGTTATTAAAAAGTCAGTCTGTTGTCTGTCAGTCTGTCTCTGACTGTCGGCCTCTCCTCTCCCAACCTGTCCTAACCTGACCTGTCCTGTCCTGTCCTGTCCTGACCTACAGGGACCTTCAGAGACATACAGAGTACGCCCTCCTCCTTTACCTCCTGTTGTATCAGTCTGCCTGTTGTATTTTCACATGTAATATCATATATATCTGTTGGTTGTATCAGTTGGCAATTAACTTTATACATAAAAAAAGAGGTAAACAAATATGATCAGCCTAAATATGTTGTCTAACTGTGTACTTCTCTCTCCTCCTCGCTCCGCCCCGGCCACCAGAAGGTGACGTCCTGTCTCAGAGCCAGGAGATGGACAGTGTTTGTCTGAACGGTGGCTACAGCACCAACAGCTTCACCCTGCAGGGTCTGGGTGGGGGTGTTGGGGGGCCTCGGTCCGGGGTGGGTGGCAGCACAGACCTCCTCAGGGAGGGAGGAGGAGGGGGGGAGGACGCCTCCCCCGCCCCCCTCATCCCCCACGCCGCCGTGGGGGTGGAGCCTCACGGAGGCGGAATGCGGAGGAACCTGTCGGACGCGGCTGTCCTGGAAAACATGATCATCTCAGAGCTGGTTCAGAGCAACTTGAGGCCGGCTGCAGCCGCCGCTACTGCAGCCGCGGAGCGCTACGGCAGCCTGGCACGCCCCCTGGACCGACTGACACGCCCACAGCCCTCCGCCCACGAGAGTTGGACGGTAGCTCGGGTGTCGACGCACACACATGACCAAGAGCCGACGCACGCGCACACGCGCCAGGACAGCTGGACGTACACACCTCGTCCGCTGCAGGACGTGCCGACACACACACGCCAGGACGGCTGGACGCACACACCTCGTCCGCTGCAGGACGTGCAGACACACACACCTCGTCCGCTGCAGGACGTGCAGACACACACACGCCAGGAGGAGAGCAACAGGAGCCAGCTGCAGCTGGGGGGCGGGACCCTCTCCCGTAGACTCCTCCTCCAGGACAGACAGACACGCCCCCAGGAGGCGTCGCTGCAGACGCAGACCGCACGCCCACATTCCACGTTGTCACGGCAACAGCAGCAGGGCGGAGGCGGAACGCTGTCCCGTCACCGCAGCGGGGGTGTTGAGCCGGGTGGCGCTGGGGGTTCGGAGCGGGAGAGGGACCGTTACCGGGATAGGCCGCTTCCTCCTCCCCCTCCTCCTCCGCCTCTAGAGACAGAACCCCTGTATAAAGTCCTGGAGGAACCCCTTCTTTATGACCCCAGGGATGGAGGGATGGAGGGGTGGAAGGAGAGAGGGATGGAGAGAGGGGTAGAGGGTTGGAAAGAGAGAGGGGTGGAGGGGTGGAAAGAGGATTCTCTTCTCTATGACCAGAGAAATGGAGGGATGGAGGGGTGGAAGGAGAGCGGGATGGAGAGAGGGATAGAGGGTTGGAAAGAGAGAGGGGTGGAGGGGTGGAAAGAGAGAGGGGTGGAAAGAAGGAAAGAGGATTCTCTTCTCTATGACCAGAGAAATGGAGGGATGGAGGGGTGGAAGGAGAGAGGGATGGAGAGAGAGAAGGAGGAGCAGTTCCTCAATGACCAGAGAGATGTAGGGGTAGAGGGGTGGAACAGAGGGAAGGAGAGTAGGATGGAGGAAGGGAGCACTCAGTCCGTCCGTTACCTTAGCGACCCCGGACGACCCTGACAGCTATGACCCCGTGACCCCTGACCTTGACCCTGACTCCTCCCCCATCTACACCCAAGATTCTAACCCCTCCCCCGTCTTCACCCATGACCGAAACACAGCCCTAGATATATACACCCCAAATTCATCCCCAAATGTCTACACTACAAACTCACCTCCTGATACCTACACCCCAAATTCACCCCCAAATATTTACACCCGAAATTCACCACCAAGTATATACACCCGAAACGACCCCCTCCCAAATATCTACACCCGAAATTCTCCCCCGAACATCTACACTTGCAGCGACTCCCCCCAGCTCTACACCCAAAACTCGCCCCCGCCAACACGATTCTACACCCGTGAATCTCCGCCCCTACTCATGTCGTCCTATCCTGACAGCAGCCCAGAAGGTCAACCAGAGGTTAGCCCCACCCCTCGACCCCACCGACCCCCTCTGGAAGTCCCCTACAGCCTGGGACGACCCCCTCTGGGCCCCAGGCCTAATCACATGCAGACTTTCTACCAGCCCCCACCCCTCACACCCCTCACGGCTAATGGGGAGTTGGTATACACAGAGCCCGCCAGCGAGGACGATGAAGGACAGATGCAACGGGTGACGAGCCTGTGACTAGGGCGGTGGTGATCTGGAGGAGGAGGAGGAGGAGGAGGAAGAAAAATGCAATTGTTGCAGTCATGATATTAATTATCATAATCATTGATAAAGATCATTATAATGGTGATAGATTTTGCTGGCTATGGTTAAATTGATGATGATGATAATGATGATGAAGATGATGATAGTGATTATGGTGATGGTGGTGATGGTGATGATGATGGTGATAGTGATTATTGTGATGATGGTGACGATGGTGATGGTGACGATGAAGATAGTGATGGTGATGATGATGGTCATGCTGATGATGGTGATAACGGTGATGGTGATGATGGTGATGGTGATGATGGTGATGGTGATGATGGTGATAGTGATTATGGTGATGATGGTGAAGATGAAGATAGTGATGGTGATGATGATGGTCATGCTGATGATGGTGATAACGGTGATGGTGATGATGGTGATAGTGATTATGGTGATGATGGTGAAGATGAAGATAGTGATGGTGATGATGATGATGGTCATAGCGGTGATGGTGATGATGGTGATGATGATGATAGTGATGATGGTGATGATGATGATAGTGATGATGGTGATAGTGATGATGATGATGGTGATAGTGATGATGGTGATGATGATGATGATGATAGTGATGATGGTAATGGTGATAGTGATGATGATGATGGTGATAGTGATGATGGTGATGATGGTGATAGTGATGATGGTGGTGGTGATGATGATGGTAATGATGATGATAGTGATGATGATGATCACCTCATGATACCTACACCTGAAATGATGATGAAGGCTCCTCCCTGTTTCTTATCTCTTGGTCGCCACAAGCTGGTCTCTCTCTCATGTTCTGTTTTAATATGTGATCTATTTTCTTTTCTCTCCCCATCCCTCTCTTTTACCCTTGTGTGTCTTTCCTCCCATTGGTGTTAAATCATTTGTAACCAGTTTTATAACCAGTTGTTTAACCAGTTGTTTAACCAGTTGTTTAACCAGTTGTTTAACCAGTTGTAAATCCATTAACTACGGTCGCAAAATTAACTTTCCCCAAATTTCTAAGATTTCCAGAAATCCCGTTTGGACGATTTCCTGAATCCGGATGGAATAGGCCTGAGCAGGAAATCCTGAATTCTCCAACTGGGATTTTCTGGAAAACTTTGGGAAAGTTACCGGAATTTTGCAACCGTGATCCATTGACAGAGTTTTTTAGAATCGATTGGTTGGTTGATTAATCAAAAGATTGATTGACTAGTTGTTGCTCAATCAATCTTTTGATTAATGGTACCCTATCTAGTGCACTACTTTAGACCAGAGCACTACATAGTAAATAGGGTGCCATTTGGGACACTAAATGTCAGAGGAGAACTTCTGTTGCCAAAAATGTTTTCAAAGAAATGTGCATGAATTTATATAGGCTTTAGGAGACTATTAGGAGAGTTTGGAAGGTGTGTGTGTGTGTGTGTCTCTCTGTGTCTCGTGTGTGTGTGTGTCTCTCTGTGTCTCTGTGTGTGTGTGTCTCTCTGTGTCTCTGTGTGTGTGTGTCTCTCGTGTGTGTGTGTGGTCTCTCTGTGGTGTGGGGGGGGGGGGGGTGTCTGTGTGTGGGGGGGGTCTGTGTGTGTGTGTGTGGGGAGGGTGTCTGTGTGTGTGTGTCTCTCTGTGTGGGGGTGTGTGTTTGTGTGTGTGTGTGTGGGGGGGGGGGGTGTCTCTGTGTGGGGGTGTGTGTCTGTGTGTGTCTGTGTGTCTGTGTGTGTCTCTGTGTGTGTCTGTGTGTGGTGTCTCGGTGTGGGGGTGTGTGTCTGTGTGAGTGGTGTGTGTGTGTGTAGGTGTGAGTGTGTGTGTGTGTGTAGGTGTGTGTGTGTGTGTGTGTAGGTGTAGTGTGTGTGTGTGTGTGTGTGTGTGGTGTGTGTGTGGTGTGTAGGTGTGTGTGTGTGTGGTGTGTGTGTGTGTGTGTGTGTGTGTATGTGTGTGTGTAGGTGTGTGTGTGGTGTGTCTCTGTGTCTCTGTGTGTGTGTGTGTCTCTCTGTGTGTGTGTGTGTGTCTCTCTGTGTGTGTGGGGGGGGGGTGTCTGTGTGTGGGGGGGTCTGTGTGTGTGTGGGGAGGGTGTCTGTGTGTCTCTCTGTGTTGGGGGTGTGTTTTTGTGTGTGTGTGTGGGGGGGGGGGGGCGGGGGGGTGGTCTCTGTGTGGGGGTGTGTGTCTGTGTGGGGGTGTGTGTCTGTGGGTGTCTCTGTGTGTGTCTGTGTGTGTGTGTCTCGTGTGTGGGGGTGTGTGTCTGTGTGAGTGTGTGTGTGTGTGTGTAGGTGTGAGTGTGTGTGTGTGTGTAGGTGTGTGTGTGGTGTGTGTAGGTGTATGTGTGTGTGTGTGTGTGTGTGTATGAGTGTGTGGGTGTGAGTGTGTGTGTGTGTGTGTGTGTAGGTGTGAGGGTGTGAGTGTGTGTGTGGTGTAGGTGTGTGTGTGTGTGTGTGTGTGTGGGTGTGTGTGGGGAGGTGTGTAGTGTGTGTGTAGTGTGTGTGTAGTGTGTGTGTGTGTAGGTGTGTGTGAGTGTGTGGTGTGATGGTGTAGTGTGTGTGTAGTGTGTAGGGTGTGTGTGTGTGTGTGGGTGTGGGTGTGTGTGTGTGTGTGTGTGTGTAGGTGTGTGTGTGTGTAGGTGAGTGGTGTGTGTGTGTAGGTGTGTGTGTAGGTGTGTGTGTGTGTAGGTGTGTGTGTGTGTGTAGGTGTGTGTGTGTGTGTGTAGGTGTGTGTGTGTGTGACTACCACAGCCCTTGTACAAATTAACAGTTGTAGATTTTTCCCCAAAGAGGTGGGAACATAACCCACACGCACCCCGTCTCTGCCCTTCCCCTTCCCAGTGCTCCAACCAATCTCGCTCTCTCGCTAGACTTCTCCTAGATCTAGACTTCCCCAGACTCCCCCCCCCCCCCCCCCCCCCCCCCCCCCACAGACTGTCAGGCGACGGAACACGCTGTCGCCTTCCTTCTACGTTGTCACGGCAACAGAACAATGAGCTCGGAACTCTATAGAATGGAGGTGATTCTAACCCGGAACTCTCCTACTGTAAACAATACCTACATAATGAGGGTGATGGTCCATTGTACATAGAGACCACCTGTGCTCTGACTTGTCTTGTACTGCTACTGAAGTTAACCCCAGTTAAACTGTGTAACCAAACCTTTGCCGGTGTACCTTACTGTTGTACGTGTCTTTCTTGTACTCTCATTGCTGTCATCTCTTACTAGCACCGCTTCTGCTGATGGCTTCTTTACTGAGGAGAGTTTTCACACGTGAGGACTGTGATATGTGGGAGTTTTATCTAGCTTAGTTAAATGCCCCTGACTGTACGTCTCTCTGGACAAGAGAGTCTGCTGAATGACGTAAATGTTTAATGACGACGTCTGTCCGTCCGTCAGACTGGTATAGAATGTGGGATTACTCTGAAAGAACCACACAGGACACACCAGTTATAAAGTCAACATAGTATTTCATAGTTAGTGGTTATCCTAGTTACAGACTGTACAGTGGATTCACACACACTGGCATAGAATCACACACACACACACACACAGTATAACACACGCAACACATTACAATGGAGTGGATTATTACACGATTGAAATGAAACGTTCACATTCATTTCAGTTACATTCACTGGTTTTATGTACAATCTTATTAACATAACTACAGTTACGTCTTATTAAATATAATTCCAATGTCTGAATAGTATAACTTGGAAAGAAAAACACAGGAGGCTGTTGGGGGAGGACGGCTCATAATGTCTGGAATGGAGTGAATGGAAGGGCTTTAAACACAGATGGAAACCATGGAAACCATGTGTTTGATACCAGTCCATTTACTCACATTCCACCCATTACTATGAGCCCCCTCCTCCCCAGTTAAGGTGCCACCCAGCCGCATGTGGTACACAATACTATATGTACCCTGGCTGTGTAATTGGTGAATAATTCGGATATATGTAGTAGAAAATACTAATAGTACCATGTTAGTGGTGATATATAAATACTATATGTACAAATCATTTGTAAAGAATTCTAACGATAATTAGCAGCTTTAGCTAGAAGAGCCACACTACGGTCGGAATTCAAATCCCATGGTGCTTTGCCAACAACGCACCATTTAAACATTTCCGATTGAACCGACATATGCAGCGGTGAAAGTGGTCTCCCAAAGGTGCCGACATTCCCTATGAATGGCATTAATGGCATTGTTGGACAAAGCGCAATCAGATTGAATCCCGGACTAACATAATCATCTGGTTTAGTATAGGTGGACTTTAATTAAAGGGGCAATCCGGGATTCAAAATAACAACAAAGCATTCTCCGTTATCATTCGTTAAGAAGTAAAAGAAATGGATGTGGACCTACCAATCCCAGATCAGCCCTTTAAAAGTGGATTATTTACATACATAGTTTGTGAGGCACTAATATGGATTTACATATTCCATTACCAGGCACTTTTTATCCAAATCAACTTTCAGTCAGTCATGTACACATTTTTACGTATGGGGAGGCCCCAGGAATCAAACCCACAATCCTGGTGTTGCAAATGCCATGCTCTACCAACTGAGCTACAGAGGACAGGTTCTACCAACTGAGCTACAGAGGACAGGCTCTACCAACTGAGCTACAGAGGACAGGTTCTACCAACTGATCTACAGAGGACAGGTTCTACCAACTGAGCTACAGAGGACAGGTTCTACCAACTGAGCTACAGAGGACAGGTTCTACCAACTGAGCTACAGAGGACAGGTTCTACCAACTGAGCTACAGAGGACAGGTTCTACCAACTGATCTACAGAGGACAGGTTCTACCAACTGAGCTACAGAGGACAGGTTCTACCAACTGAGCTACAGAGGACAGGTTCTACCAACTGAGCTACAGAGGACAGGTTCTACCAACTGATCTACAGAGGACAGGTTCTACCAACTGATCTACAGAGGACAGGTTCTACCAACTGAGCTACAGAGGACAGGTTCTACCAACTGAGCTACAGAGGACAGGTTCTACCAACTGAGCTACAGAGGACAGGTTCTACCAACTGAGCTACAGAGGACAGGTTCTACCAACTGAGCTACAGAGGACAGGTTCTACCAACTGAGCTACAGAGGACAGGTTCTACCAACTGAGCCACAGAGGACAGGTTCTACCAACTGATCTACAGAGGACAGGTTCTACCAACTGAACTACGGAGGACAGGTTCTATCAACTGAGCTACGGAGGACAGGTTCTACCAACTGAGCTACGGAGGACAGGTTCTACCATAGAACTAGATTTTTAGATATGCTAATATCTCCTCTCTCTCTGTCTCTCTTTTTCTCTCCCACTATCTCCCCCATCTCTCTCTCTCTGTCTCCCCCTCTTTTTCTCTCCCTCTCTCCCACACCTCTCTCTCTCTCTCTGTCTCTTTCTCTCCCACTATCCCCCCTCTCACTCTCTTTCCCTATCTCTCTCCTTCTTTTTTTCTCCCGTCTCCCTTTCTGTCTCTTAATCTCTCTATCTCCTTATCTCTTTCTCTCACAGAAAACTGAGGTAAGTGATTTCACAGGACTGAAACACTGTGGTGATGGGGGGTTGTCCAGGCTAGGAGAGAGGGTAGAGTTGTAGTCTTTAAACATGGAGGAGGTGTGGTGATGGGGGGTTGTCCAGGCTAGGAGAGAGGGTAGAGTTGTAGTCTTTAAACATGGAGGAGGTGTGGTGATGGGGGGTTGTCCAGGCTAGGAGAGAGGGTAGAGTTGTAGTCTTTAAACATGGAGGAGGTGTGGTGATGGGGGGTTGTCCAGGCTAGGAGAGAGGGTAGAGTTGTAGTCTTTAAACATGGAGGAGGTGTGGTGATGGGGGGTTGTCCAGGCTAGGAGAGAGGGTAGAGTTGTAGTCTTTAAACATGGAGGAGGTGTGGTGATGGGGGGTTGTCCAGGCTAGGAGAGAGGGTAGAGTTGTAGTCTTTAAACATGGAGGAGGTGTGGTGATGGGGGGTTGTCCAGGCTAGGAGAGAGGGTAGAGTTGTAGTCTTTAAACATGGAGGAGGTGTGGTGATGGGGTTGTCCAGGCTAGGAGAGAGGGTAGAGTTGTAGTCTTTAAACATGGAGGAGGTGTGGTGATGGGGGGTTGTCCAGGCTAGGAGAGAGGGTAGAGTTGTAGTCTTTAAACATGGAGGAGGTGTGGTGATGGGGGGTTGTCCAGGCTAGGAGAGAGGGTAGAGTTGTAGTCTTTAAACATGGAGGAGGTGTGGTGATGGGGGTTGTCCAGGCTAGGAGAGAGGGTAGAGTTGTAGTCTTTAAACATGGAGGAGGTGTGGTGATGGGGGGTTGTCCAGGCTAGGAGAGAGGGTAGAGTTGTAGTCTTTAAACATGGAGGAGGTGTGGTGATGGGGGGTTGTCCAGGCTAGGAGAGAGGGTAGAGTTGTAGTCTTTAAACATGGAGGAGGTGTGGTGATGGGGGTTGTCCAGGCTAGGAGAGAGGGTAGAGTTGTAGTCTTTAAACATGGAGGAGGTGTGGTGATGGGGGGTTGTCCAGGCTAGGAGAGAGGGTAGAGTTGTAGTCTTTAAACATGGAGGAGGTGTGGTGATGGGGTTGTCCAGGCTAGGAGAGAGGGTAGAGTTGTAGTCTTTAAACATGGAGGAGGTGTGGTGATGGGGGTTGTCCAGGCTAGGAGAGAGGGTAGAGTTGTAGTCTTTAAACATGGAGGAGGTGTGGTGATGGGGTTGTCCAGGCTAGGAGAGAGGGTAGAGTTGTAGTCTTTAAACATGGAGGAGGTGTGGTGATGGGGGGTTGTCCAGGCTAGGAGAGAGGGTAGAGTTGTAGTCTTTAAACATGGAGGAGGTGTGGTGATGGGGGGTTGTCCAGGCTAGGAGAGAGGGTAGAGTTGTAGTCTTTAAACATGGAGGAGGTGTGGTGATGGGGGGTTGTCCAGGCTAGGAGAGAGGGTAGAGTTGTAGTCTTTAAACATGGAGGAGGTGTGGTGATGGGGGGTTGTCCAGGCTAGGAGAGAGGGTAGAGTTGTAGTCTTTAAACATGGAGGAGGTGTGGTGATGGGGGGTTGTCCAGGCTAGGAGAGAGGGTAGAGTTGTAGTCTTTAAACATGGAGGAGGTGTGGTGATGGGGGGTTGTCCAGGCTAGGAGAGAGGGTAGAGTTGTAGTCTTTAAACATGGAGGTGTGGTGATGGGGGGTTGTCCAGGCTAGGAGAGAGGGTAGAGTTGTAGTCTTTAAACATGGAGGAGGTGTGGTGATGGGGTTGTCCAGGCTAGGAGAGAGGGTAGAGTTGTAGTCTTTAAACATGGAGGAGGTGTGGTGATGGGGGGTTGTCCAGGCTAGGAGAGAGGGTAGAGTTGTAGTCTTTAAACATGGAGGAGGTGTGGTGATGGGGGGTTGTCCAGGCTAGGAGAGAGGGTAGAGTTGTAGTCTTTAAACATGGAGGAGACGTGGAAGGCCTGGAGGACAGAGAGAAACACACTGGTTATACACACTTAGGATAACACACACAGATACATACATACATACATACACACACACACACACACACACCTACATATACACACACACACATATCAACTCACCACCCAGTAGGCAGTCAAGGCTCCCTGTATGTAGCCAGTGATGACATCAGAGGGATGATGTCGATAGTCAGATATCCTAGTCAGGCCTGCGAAGAGATTACAGTTTATAAACGTACCTGTTAGATATTTTGAATTGTCACTCAACAATGAGAAAAATACATATTACAGTAGTACAGAGAAAATGACCCATTGTCAAGCCCCGCCCTAGAATTTGGGGCATTTGATTGACAGGCTAATGAGCCAATTACAGCAATCCAGTGGACAGCAACTGAACAAAGTGACAACAATTGACAAGAGAAGACCAGGATTCTATCAAAACTGCACCAGACAGCCAGGCAAATGCATTAGGAAAATGTATTTAATTATTTATTTTACAAATGTATAATTATATATTTATTTTTTTACTCATACTAGAGATAAAACCATTATTGGAAAGACAGTAGTCCCAATGAATAACCACATTGTGGACGGACTACTCAGGGAGAGTTCTGAGACGCTATGAACATCCACTGACCGTTATAACAGATCAGCAATGTCAGTCAGAATATATAATAGGCTGGTATGGGCTGGATTCCCAGACACAGATTACGCCTCGTCCTGGATTAAAGAACATGTTCCATGACGGTTCTCCATTGAAAAATGCTTCTGAGCCCAGAATGTAGGTTTAGGTTGAGATTCAGTCCAATCTGTGGTGTCCATAAACCAACTGCACGTGGCTTGGACAGGACATTAAGCTTGAACTGACATGTACAGCATTTAACGTGAACACAACCTCCGCGAACGTCAGGAAGGTGTTCCTTTAAAAGGCACGTTGTTGACAGTACAGTGGCTTGGGGACAACGCATCTGGGATTGAATCCCGGCCGTAATTAGTGTCTGGGAAAGCGGCCCTTCGTCATCATCAGTTGGGGAGTCGTCCCACGACAAGTCGTTAGTAGGTGAGTACACTATATTTTCAGAGTAGCTTCCCCCCCATCACTGATCAGTGTTTTACTTGCTATATTGTATTTACTTTGCCACCATGGCCTTTTTTGCCTTTACCTCCCTTATCTCACCTCATTTGCTCACATTGTACATAGACTTATTTTTTCTACTATATTATTGACTGTTTGTTTGTTTTACTCCATGTGTAACTCTGCGTTGTTGTATGTGTCGAACTGCTTTGCTTTATCTTGGCCAGGTCGCAGTTGTAAATGAGAACTTGTTCTCAACTTGCCTACCTGGTTAAATAAAGGTGAAATAAAAATGTACATAAAAAAAAATGCTTAATACACCTGTAAGTACCTGTATACACAGCTAGTAGAACCAGGAAGAACTGTATGAGGGGTCTGAGTAACCTGGCCCCTCGCCAACACCACCTGGCTTGGAGGTAGAACTGAAGAGAGGGAGGGAGGGAGGGAGGGAGGGAGGGAGGGAGGGAGGGAGGGAGGGAGGGAGGGAGGGAGGGAGGGAAAAATGTTGATTACTACACTTGTACTATTTGTACATATAGTATTATACTGAATTATACTCTATTATACTATATTATACTGTATTATACCGAATTATACTGTTTTACACTATATGATACCGCATTATACAGAATTATACTGTATTATACAGTTTATACTGAATTATACAGTATTATACTGAATTATACTGTATTATACAGTTTATACTGAATTATACAGTATTATACTGAATTATACTGTATTATACAGTTTATACTGAATTATACAGTATTATACTGAATTATACTGTATTATACAGTTTATACTGAATTATACAGTATTATACTGAATTATACTGTATTATACAGTTTATACTGAATTATACAGTATTATACCGAATTATACTGTTTTACACTATATGATACCGCATTATACAGAATTATACTGTATTATACAGTTTATACTGAATTATACAGTATTATACTGAATTATACTGTATTATACAGTTTATACTGAATTATACAGTATTATACTGAATTATACTGTATTATACAGTTTATACTGAATTATACAGTATTATACCGAATTATACTGTTTTACACTATATGATACCGCATTATACAGAATTATACTGTATTATACAGTTTATACTGAATTATACAGTATTATACTGAATTATACTGTATTTATCTTCAAAGATGCCCAGTTCTGACTCTACTCTCTCTCTATGGCCCTGCCCTCACACAATAGAGGAGTGTAGTACAGAGAGACAGAGAGGTCAAACCCCTCCCCTGCCAGAGGGGAACAAAGACATCTCTGTCTGCCCTACTTCTTCTTTCTTTCAATCCCTCTTTTTCTCCTGCTCTCTTTTCTTTCTCTCCCTTTCAGCTCCTCTCTTTTCTCTCTTTCTGTCTCTCAGCTCCCTTCTTTTCAATCACTCTCTTTCTGCTTTCAGACCCACTGGGAGGATGGTTCACTGTGTGTGTGGTGTGTGTGTGTGTGTGTGTGTGTGTGTGTGTGTGTGTGAGATACTTACTGCTAGATACAGCATGGTGTACATTGCAAACGAAGCATGACCAGAGAAGAATGATTTCCTGAAAATAACATACAAAACAAATGCTTACTACACACACACACCTGCCCTCACCCCCCCAACACACACACACACACCTGCCCTCACCCCCCAACACACACACACACACTTGCCGTCACCCCCCCAACACACACACACACACACCTGCCCTCACCCCCCCAACACACACACACACACTTGCCCTCACCCCCCCAACACACACACACACACACTTGCCCTCACACCCCCAACACACACACACACACACTTGCCCTCACACCCCCAACACACACACACACACCTGCCCTCACCCCCCCAACACACACACACACACTTGCCCTCACACCCCCAACACACACACACACACCTGCCCTCACCCCCCCAACACACACACACACACTTGCCCTCACACCCCCAACACACACACACACACCTGCCCTCACCCCCCCAACACACACACACACACTTGCCCTCACACCCCCAACACACACACACACACACACCTGCCCTCACCCCCCCAACACACACACACACACTTGCCCTCACACCCCCAACACACACACACACACCTGCCCTCACCCCCCCAACACACACACACACACCTGCCCTCACCCCCCGAACACACACACATACACCTGCCCTCACCCCCCCAACACACACACACACTTGCCCTCACCCCCCCAACACACACACACACCTGCCCTCACCCCCCCAACACACGCACATACACCTGCCCTCACCTCCCCAACACACACACACACCTGCCCTCACCCCCCCAACACGCACACACACACACACCTGCCCTCACCCCCCCAACACACGCACATACACCTGCCCTCACCTCCCCAACACACACACACACCTGCCCTCACCCCCCAACACACACACACATACACACCTGCCCTCACCCCCCCAACACACACACACACACCTGCCCTCACCCCCCCAACACACACACACACACCTGCCCTCACCCCCCCCAACACACACACACACACACCTGGCCTCCTCCTCCAATCGGTGGTCTGTCTGTCTGCAGGTTACCGTGGAGACGTAGGTTCCGGGGGTGCAGTTGAGCGAGGCATACGAGACGCCGCACACAGACAGGAAGTGAGGTCGCAGCTGCCCCACGCTCAGCTTGGCCATGTTGGTCAGGGATTGGCCGACGCAGCAGCCGAACAGGAAGGAACCTAACTCCTTACAGAAGTAAAATACAGAAATACAGAAATAAATATATAGCCAAACAGGAAGGAACCCAACTTCTTATATGTGCAACAAATAACAATGAAATTGTGTGTAAGACTTTTTGATAATGTTTATGACTGCCTATGACAGATGTTTTAGCATCTTATGTTATTAAAACCTGATGAATGCAGAAGGGAGATTGCCGTACCTTATACAGGCATGAGACGTACAGGTTCCTGACGAAGGCTTTGGAGCTGACCCCTCGGTAATGCACCCGGTAACACTCCCCTAAAGCTATCTGGGGGGGAGGGGGGGGGGGGTGAGCAATAGTGACTGTTTTATTATTAGTCTGGTGACAAACACGAGAGGAGAACTGAACTGACATTCGCGAGATTGTATTATTATTATTAGTATTAGTAATATAAGTATTAGTAGTATTAATAGTCGTAGTGGTATTAGTATTATTATTAGCACTAGTGTTATTATTAGTACCATTATCAGTAGTAGTAGTATTAGTAGTAGTATTACTATTAGTAGTATTAGTAGTAGTATTAGTAGTAGTATTATTTGTATTATTTGTAGTAGTATTATTAGTAGTATTAGTATTGGTATTATTAGTAGTAGTATTATTATTATTAGTAGTATTATTAGTATTA
This sequence comes from Salmo salar, assembly GCF_965601325.2. Classification (NCBI taxonomy): domain Eukaryota; kingdom Metazoa; phylum Chordata; class Actinopteri; order Salmoniformes; family Salmonidae; genus Salmo; species Salmo salar. The sequence goes on from NC_138302.1 coordinate 13,952,787, forward strand.
TTATTATGCTACTTTTAATAATGCTTACATATCTTACATTACTCATATCACATGTATATACTGTATTTTATACCATCTATTGCACCTTGGCAATGATGCTCATCCATATATTTATATGTACATATTCTCATTCACCCCTTTAGATTTGTGTACTGTTAGATTACTTGTTAGATATTACTGCACTGCTAACCATGTGTATGTGACCAATAAAATGTGGTTTGATTTTGATTTGATTATTATTGTTATTATGGCTTCTGAGAATAGGTTACTACAAGTAATATTGTTTAACAATCATGTGATGATGATGATGATGATGATGATGATGATGATGAAGAGTGTGTGATACTCACAGTGAGTCCGGTGATGATGATCCCACCAGTAATGAGCAGCTGATCTGGTATAGCCTCTCTGTGTAGGTATGGATACATGATGCTGGGATCACCACAGAAAAACCCTCTGCTATATGGACTCACTGCCTTCAGCTCACACACCAAGAACGGGATGGAGGCTGGAGGGAGGGAGGGAGGGAGGGAGGGAGGGAGGGAGGGAGGGAGGGAGGGAGGGAGGGAGGGAGGGAGGGAGGGAGGGAGTTTTATTGTTTCAACATGTTCTAGCTTTGGCAATGTGAGACAGATTCATTATGCCAATAAAGATTATAGAACTGAACTGAGCCAAAAGAGAGAGAGAGACAGAGAGACTGCAACAGAGAGAAAGACAGAGACAGACAGAAACAGAGAGCGAGAGAAAGAAAGAGAGGGAGAGAGGAGAGAGAGGGGGGGGGGAGAATGAAAGGAGAGATAGACCTAAAACAAACCTGTCCACCTTAACCACACACACACACACTCTCTGAAACAGAAGGATGAGGCTACAACCTGTCAAACATAAAGAACCAGAGAGAGAGGAAGGAGTGGAGGTAGAGAGAGAGAGAGAGAGAGAGAGAAAGACAGAAGTAGAGGTGGAGAGAGTGAGAGATAGTGAAAGACAAGCAGAGGTGGAGAGAGAGAGAGATAGTGAAAGACAGAAGTGAGGTAGAGAGAGCGAGAGAGAAAGACAGAGAGAGAAGTAGAGGTAGAGAGAGAGAGAAAGACAGAAGTAGAGGTAGAAAGAGAGAGAGAAAGACAGAAGTGGAGGTGGAGAGAGAGAGTTGAGTTCAGACCATACTTGTCTGCTTGACAAAAATGTGGTTTTGCATCATAAGCTATATTACACAGTATAGAAACATACTTTAAAAGCTCACTGTAAACCATAACATTCACCTACATTCATACAACATCATGACATTGGGTGTTTGGATTGAATCCTGGCCTTAAAAATCACATTGACACACAACGTCCTTCTAAAACACTGACCGTATGAATTACATCAACAGATGTCATCTATGTGTCATATTTCCTCTCTGTTGTAGCAGTTCATATGGGGGGGGGGGGGGCATTTGGGGGAGGGGGAGTTGGAGGAAGAGAGAGAGGGACTGAAAGGGAGAGTGGGAACCCAGGGTTTTTCTCCAGAGAAACTAAAGGGTTAGATTTACTGCTGGAATGTGAGGTCACAACACCCCAGGGACAACATCTCTATTATAACAAGTTATGGATCCCATTAGATCTGATCTGAGACCAGTATACGAGAGCATACGAGAGAGGAGATGAGAGTGAGAAAAGGAGAGGAGGGAATGGGGAGAGAGGACAGGAGAGGGAGAGGGGCGGGTATGGTGTGAGAGAAAGGGAGAGAGGAGGGGAAGGGAAGGGGAGAGAGGAGAGGAGGAGGAGGAGGGGAGAGAGGAGCGGAGGGGATGGTTGTTTGTGAGACCAGTTCAATTCTCTAACATTACAACCAAACAAAGAGAGACTGTGGGTCTGAGCTAGCACTGTCTGTCTCCTACACACACACACACACACACACACACTCTTTTCATTCTCTCTCGCTCTATCTTACTCATTCTCTCTTTCCATCCCTCCCTTCCTTTCCCCTCTCTGTCTATCTTCCTCTCTCTTCATCTCCTCTCTCTAGAACCATTATACACAACATTGATAGTAGCTGTCTTGTGTTCTTCCTATCAGCAGCTTGATTGGACTGTATCAAGTGTCTCAGAGTAGGAGGGCTGATCTAGGATCAGTTCTGCCTTCTAGATCACAATGAACACGAATACATGGACAGGAAGGGACCTGATCCCTGATCAGCACTCCAACTCCCCATAGCTTTGTCCAGGGTACTGGTCCTCACATACACATCACATATAGGGTGGACTGGTCATAGGGCAGCTTGGCCAAATTGGTCCATCTGTAGCCCAGTGGACTGGTCTAAATTGGTCCATCTGTAGCCCAGTGGACTGGTCTAAATTGGTCCATCTGTAGCCCAGTGGACTGGTCTAAATTGGTGTGTTTGCACAGAATGATCGTTATTTTGGCTAATAATCGGTGGCCTCTGGGAAAGAAATAGGCCAGTGTGTTAGAAATGCCCAGGCTGGATTATGGTCCCAGTCCGTCCCTGCATCACATCTGTAGCAGCCTTGTAGATCACAATGAATAGGAATACAGGGACAGGTGGGGACCTGATCCCTGATCAGCACTCCTTCTCCTCTAGACAAGTAGGAGGGGATCAGAGAGTGAGAGAGGTGTCCAAAATGACATCCTATTCACCCTTTATTATAACAAGTGTGGGCCAAAGTAGTGCACTATAATATACTTTGGCCCATACTTGTAGAAAAAAAATGCTATCTAGAACCTAAAAGGGACAGAACCCTTTGAAGAACCCTTTTTGTTTGCAGGTAGAACTCCAATGGTTCCAGGTAGAACCGTTTTGGATTGCATGTAGAACCCTTTCTACAGAGGGTTCTTACATGGAACCAAAAAGGGTTCTCCTATGGGGACAGCCGAAGAAGCCTTTTGGAACTTTTTTTCTAAGAGTGCAGAGACCTATGGGTCCTGGTTAAAATAGTACACTATGTAGGGACTATGGTGCCATTTGGGACATATACTAAGTGAATTAGCTGCTCTTACATAACCAGTTTGAGAAATGTCATCAGATGCATAAAGGGAGTGCACGCGCACACACACACACACACACAGGGATTGTTTATTTATGTATTTGTACTACATACAATTCCCCAGGCCTAGCTCTTCCCTGAACCCTGGTTGTCATGGAAACTGTAGAATTCCCTTGGCCTGCTCGAGCCAACTGGCATCGAGAGCTTGCGTGCAGCGAGAGGGAACACTGAGAGTGAGAATAACTAGAGCTTCAATTTATTTTTCCCAATTTATTTCGTTTTTGTTGAAGAAATTGTTTATGATAATGTTGACCAACCTGTTGATTTGCGCTAGTGCTAATTCCTGATTCAATGTCCTCACGCACCCGCACGTTCACTGTGTATCTTAAATAGCCTAGATACGAAACAACAACGAAACTATAGGCTACTATCTCATAGTTAAATATATTTCAATTAAATCGCAAAAGATTCATATATCAACATTTGAATAGTTCATGAAAGTTAGACTAGCCTACGTCACCTTTCCACCTGGCGGCTGAGCCGTTGACGCTCCTAGACGTTTCCATTTCACAATAACAGCACTTACAGTTGACCAGGGTAGCTCTAGCAGTGGAGAAATTTGACGAACTGAGTTGTTGGAAATGTGGTGCCACGTTGAAAGTCACTGAGCTCTTCAGTAAGGCCATTCTACTGCCAATGTTTGTCTATGGAGATTGCATGGCTGTGTGCTCGGTTTTATACACCTGTCAGTAATGGGTGTGGCTGAAATAGCCGAATCCACTAATTTGAAGGGAAGTCTACATACTTTTGACCATGTAGTGTATAATAGAAAGCTTTCAACACACGTTATAAAACAATAATTGTAGTCAATAAAGTTTGATTTAAAATAAAGAGTAAAATGACAGAGGGGATTCAGTGTCGCCATAAAGCAATAAATACACCATTATTTGGAATATAGCTATATCCTAACAATAAACAATAGAATGAATGACGAAAATGTTTTATAGACCTACTCGAAGATTTGAAGTTTATTAACTTTATAAATTATAGATTTTTTTATTAATAATGTTAGTTATTTTTATGAAAATAACTCGAAGATCGTTTTTATTAAAGCAGAAGCAGGTGACCCAGGTCCAGGTAGGCTTAAATTATACAAAGTTGATTTGAAAAATATATATATTTTTTTTTAAGGGAAAAAAGGTGATAGGATAAAATGGTAAAAGATAAAACAAATAAAAAGTGGATATGATAAAATTATGAATCATAAAAAGTTTATCTGATAAAAAGATAATAGCCTAAATTGTACATACCCAGAACCAGACAGAGCAGGTCCAGACCGACCAGTAGTTTCCGTTTGGACAGCGCCGGTCCCGTTATCTCCACCAGTTTCTGCCCAGACCCGTTATCTTTCTCTTGGCCTCTGGTACCCACGTTACTCTCCGGTAGTTTGAGTTGCAGGTCCGGGTCCAGGACGGGCGCACCTCCGGCGCTGTGCCGGGAATATTTCTCCAACATCTTCTCGTTTTATCCAGTTAGTGGTTAACCGTTTAATTCAATATTGACTGTTGTTCAAACTAAGAAAGATGAGTGACATAGACCTACAACTGTATTTGAGCAAGATATAATTTCAATAGCAACAAGTTGGGCTGTGATAGAGACCTGTGGCGAACTTGGAAGTCTTGAAAAATAGAATTCATCCAAACAGTTTAGAGTTGTCAAAGTGGAAAATCAAATTCCTTCAAGCATCCTCGTGAGTCGAACATCCCCAAATGATTTTGAAAGACGTTTTTCTTACTGACTTTATTTCCAAACGCATTTCTATAAACTCGCCCTGACATGCTCAGTGCGTCGATCCGTCACAATTCCAGCCGCAGTCAACCGGTAGTTGTGAAACGTTCAGGGATGAGACATTACGGGATGGGCGTCGCGGCGGTAGACCGTCTCATTCGTTTTCTATCTTTATCTCCCAACTTTACAGGCCTAGTAATGAACATACAGTACGTTTTGGTTCCATCATTCCCGCCCCATATGCTATTCTCTCTCTCGCTCTCTCTCTCCGTCCTCTTATCAATATAAAAAAAGAAAAACCAGCGCGTTGGTGAGAAACTTGTTTTGGTTCCCTCATTCCCACCCCATAGACTATTCTCTCTCTCTCTCTCTCTCTCTCTCTCTCTCTCTGTCTCTCTCTCTCTCTCTCTCTCTCTCTCTCTCTCTCTGTCTCTCTCTCTCTCTCTCTCTCTCTCTCTCTCTGTCTCTCTGTCTCTCTCTCTCTCTCTCTCTCTCTGTCTCTCTCTCTCTTTCTCTCTCTCTCTCTCTCTCTGTCTCTCTCTCTCTCTCTCTCTCTTTCTCTCTCTCTCTCTCTCTCTCTCTCTCTCTCAGTCCTCTGGTGAGAAACTTGTTCTCTCACCAAACAAACGGATCCTTCAGAGGTATGACCACTGGTTCTCGCCATGGAGAGCGGGCCTGTACACGTTGTGTGTGTGTGTGTTGTGTGTGTGTGTGTGTGTGTGTGTGTGTGTGTGTGTGTGTGTGAAAGAGAGAGCGTAATGGTTTTGGTTGTAAATCTCACTGTTTGATTCGTGCTGTGTCAGCGACGCCCGCCAGCGGCTCCTGTACACTCAGGTGTATGTGTCATGTGGTGGTTAGGTGAGAGGAGATAATATCAGAACAACCCAACAAAGACAGAGAAAATCTCATCTAATCAAATTGTATTGGTCACATACACATGTTCAGCAGATGTTATTGGTCACATACACATGTTCAGCAGATGTTATTAGTCACATACACATGTTCAGCAGATGTTATTGGTCACATACACATGTTCAGCAGATGTTATTAGTCACATACAAATTTTCAGCAGATGTTATTACAGGTGTAGCTCAAAATTCAAAAGGAACTCGCACATCTGAGCAATCTTTTTGCAGGTGCATGGTAACAGTTGAACAAGATGAAGGAAAAAGCTACATTCTTGTGTTCCTAGCTCCAACAGTGCAGTAATATCTAACAATTCACAACAATGCACACAATACAAAAATTAAAAGAATGGAATTAAGTATGATGTAAATATTAGGATGAGCAATATCGGAGTGACATAGACTAAATACAGTAGTATAGAATACAGTATATACATATGAGATGAGTAAAGCAGTATGTAAACATTATTAAAGTGACTGGTATCCCATTATTAAAGTGGCCAGTGATTCCAAGTCTATCTATATGGGGCAGCAGCCTCTAAGGTGCAGGGTTGTGTAACCGAGTGGAAGCCGCCTAGTGATGGCTGTTTAACAGTCTGATGGCCTTGAGATAGAAGCTGTTTTTCAGTCTCTCGGTCCCAGCTTTGATGCACCTGTACTGACCTCACCTTCTGGATGATAGCGGAGTGAACAGGCAGTGGAAGACTCACCCATAGAGTTGGATACTTTTACAAATGGGTGACCCCAAAAGGAATGGAACCCACAACCCAGGCATTGCCAGTGCCGTGCTCTACAGAATGAGCCACAAAGGACCAACAAGACAATAGTCCTTATAACAAGTGTATGTACTGCCATCAAGTGGACACTACATGGTTAATCATTTCTCTCCACATTCCTTTCCCACTTTGACCTCTTGGGCCTTTAGAGTAACGTAAGAGGGGTGGAACAGCCTGAGTGGGGCTTGAATCAGTGGTGGACCATACCTCCAGCACCATAAAAGTTCAAACCTCATGGCACAATAGACCTACTATGATACAGTATTACACAGAGAGGTTATAGACCTACTAGTAATGATACAGTATTATACAGAGAGGTTATAGTCCTACTAGTAATGATATTATACAGAGAGGTTATAGTCCTACTAGTAATGATACAGTATTATACAGAGAGGTTATAGTCCTACTAGTCATGATATTATACAGAGAGGTTATAGACCTACTAGTAATGATACAGTATTATACAGAGAGGTTATAGACCTACTAGTAATGATACAGTATTATACAGAGAGGTTATAGACCTACTATTCATGATACAGTATTATACAGAGAGCTTATAGTCCTACTAGTCATGATATTATACAGAGAGGTTATAGACCTACTAGTAATGATACAGTATTATGCAGAGAGGTTATAGTCCTACTAGTCATGATATTATACAGAGAGGTTATAGTCCTACTAGTAATGATACAGTATTACAAAGAGAGGTTATAGTCCAACTAGTCATGATATTATACAGAGAGGTTATAGACCTACTAGTAATGATACAGTATTATACAGAGAGGTTATAGACCTACTAGTAATGATACAGTATTATACAGAGAGGTTATAGACCTACTAGTCATGATACAGTATTATACAGAGAGGTTATAGTCCTACTAGTCATGATACAGTATTATACAGAGAGGTTATAGTCTTACTAGTAATGATATTATACAGAGAGGTTATAGTCCTACTAGTCATGATATTATACAGAGAGGTTATAGTCCTACTAGTAATGATACAGTATTATACAGAGAGGTTATAGACCTACTAGTAATGATATTATACAGAGAGGTTATAGTCCTACTAGTAATGATACAGTATTATACAGAGAGGTTATATACCTTCTAGTAATGATACAGTATTATACAGAGAGGTTATAGTCCTACTAGTAATGATACAGTATTATACAGAGAGGTTATAGTCCTACTAGTAATGATACAGTATTATACAGAGAGGTTATAGACCTACTAGTCATGATATTATACAGAGAGGTTATAGTCCTACTAGTCATGATATTATACAGAGAGGTTATAGTCCTACTAGTTATGATATTATACAGAGAGGTTATAGTCCTACTAGTAATGATACAGTATTATACAGAGAGGTTATAGACCTTCTAGTCATGATACAGTATTATACAGAGAGGTTATAGACCTACTAGTCATGATATTATACAGAGAGGTTATAGTCCTACTAGTCATGATATTATACAGAGAGGTTATAGTCCTACTAGTCATGATACAGTATTATACAGAGAGGTTATAGACCTACTAGTCATGATACAGTATTATACAGAGAGGTTATAGTCCTACTAGTCATGATATTATACAGAGAGGTTATAGACCTACTAGTAATGATACAGTATTATACAGAGAGGTTATAGACCTTCTAGTCATGATATTATACAGAGAGGTTATTGTCGTACTAGTCATGATATTATACAGAGAGGTTATAGTCCTACTAGTCATGATATTATACAGAGAGGTTATTGTCGTACTAGTCATGATATTATACAGAGATGATATAGACCTACTAGTCATGATATTATACAGAGAGGTTATAGTCCTACTAGTCATGATACAGTATTATACAGAGAGGTTATAGACCTACTAGTCATGATATTATACAGAGAGGTTATAGACCTACTAGTCATGATATTATACAGAGAGGTTATAGTCCTACTAGTCATGATATTATACAGAGAGGTTATAGTCCTACTAGTAATGATACAGTATTATACAGAGAGGTTATAGTCCTACTAGTCATGATATTATACAGAGAGGTTATAGTCCTACTAGTCATGATATTATACAGAGAGGTTATAGACCTACTAGTCATGATATTATACCGAGAGGTTATAGTCCTACTAGTAATGATATTATACAGAGAGGTTATAGTCCTACTAGTAATGATATTATACAGAGAGGTTATAGTCCTACTAGTCATGATATTATACAGAGAGGTTATAGTCCTACTAGTAATGATATTATACAGAGAGGTTATAGTCCTACTAGTCATGATATAATACAGAGAGGTTATAGTCCTAATAGTAATGATACAGTATTATACAGAGAGGTTATAGACCTACTAGTAATGATATTATACAGAGAGGTTATAGTCCTACTAGTAATGATACAGTATTATACAGAGAGGTTATATACCTTCTAGTAATGATACAGTATTATACAGAGAGGTTATAGTCCTACTAGTAATGATACAGTATTATACAGAGAGGTTATAGTCCTACTAGTAATGATACAGTATTATACAGAGAGGTTATAGACCTACTAGTCATGATATTATACAGAGAGGTTATAGTCCTACTAGTCATGACATTATACAGAGAGGTTATAGTCCTACTAGTCATGATATTATACAGAGAGGTTATAGTCCTACTAGTAATGATACAGTATTATACAGAGATGATATAGACCTACTAGTCATGATATTATACAGATAGGTTATAGTCCTACTAGTCATGATACAGTATTATAAAGAGAGGTTATAGACCTACTAGTCATGATATTATACAGAGAGGTTATAGTCCTACTAGTCATGATATTATACAGAGAGGTTATAGTCCTACTAGTCATGATACAGTATTATACAGAGAGGTTATAGACCTACTAGTCATGATATTATACAGAGAGGTTATAGTCCTACTAGTCATGATATTATACAGAGAGGTTATAGTCCTACTAGTCATGATATTATACAGAGAGGTTATAGTCCTACTAGTCATGATATTATACAGAGAGGTTATTGTCGTACTAGTCATGATATTATACAGAGATGATATAGACCTACTAGTCATGATATTATACAGATAGGTTATAGTCCTACTAGTCATGATACAGTATTATAAAGAGAGGTTATAGACCTACTAGTCATGATATTATACAGAGAGGTTATAGTCCTACTAGTCATGATATTATACAGAGAGGTTATAGTCCTACTAGTCATGATATTATACAGAAAGGTTATAGTCCTACTAGTCATGATATTATACAGAGAGGTTATTGTCGTACTAGTCATGATATTATACAGAGAGGTTATAGTCCTACTAGTCATGATATTATACAGAGAGGTTATAGACCTACTAGTAATGATACAGTATTATACAGAGAGGTTATAGACCTACTAGTAATGATACAGTATTATACAGAGAGGTTATAGACCTACTATTCATGATACAGTATTATACAGAGAGGTTATAGTCCTACTAGTCATGATATTATACAGAGAGGTTATAGACCTACTAGTAATGATACAGTATTATGCAGAGAGGTTATAGTCCTACTAGTCATGATATTATACAGAGAGGTTATAGTCCTACTAGTAATGATACAGTATTACAAAGAGAGGTTATAGTCCTACTAGTCATGATATTATACAGAGAGGTTATAGACCTACTAGTAATGATACAGTATTATACAGAGAGGTTATAGACCTACTAGTAATGATACAGTATTATACAGAGAGGTTATAGACCTACTAGTCATGATACAGTATTATACAGAGAGGTTATAGTCCTACTAGTCATGATACAGTATTATACAGAGAGGTTATAGACCTACTAGTAATGATATTATACAGAGAGGTTATAGTCCTACTAGTAATGATACAGTATTATACAGAGAGGTTATATACCTTCTAGTAATGATACAGTATTATACAGAGAGGTTATAGTCCTACTAGTAATGATACAGTATTATACAGAGAGGTTATAGTCCTACTAGTAATGATACAGTATTATACAGAGAGGTTATAGACCTACTAGTCATGATATTATACAGAGAGGTTATAGTCCTACTAGTCATGATATTATACAGAGAGGTTATAGTCCTACTAGTTATGATATTATACAGAGAGGTTATAGTCCTACTAGTAATGATACAGTATTATACAGAGAGGTTATAGACCTTCTAGTCATGATACAGTATTATACAGAGAGGTTATAGACCTACTAGTCATGATATTATACAGAGAGGTTATAGTCCTACTAGTCATGATATTATACAGAGAGGTTATAGTCCTACTAGTCATGATACAGTATTATACAGAGAGGTTATAGACCTACTAGTCATGATACAGTATTATACAGAGAGGTTATAGTCCTACTAGTCATGATATTATACAGAGAGGTTATAGACCTACTAGTAATGATACAGTATTATACAGAGAGGTTATAGACCTTCTAGTCATGATATTATACAGAGAGGTTATTGTCGTACTAGTCATGATATTATACAGAGAGGTTATAGTCCTACTAGTCATGATATTATACAGAGAGGTTATTGTCGTACTAGTCATGATATTATACAGAGATGATATAGACCTACTAGTCATGATATTATACAGAGAGGTTATAGTCCTACTAGTCATGATACAGTATTATACAGAGAGGTTATAGACCTACTAGTCATGATATTATACAGAGAGGTTATAGACCTACTAGTCATGATATTATACAGAGAGGTTATAGTCCTACTAGTCATGATATTATACAGAGAGGTTATAGTCCTACTAGTAATGATACAGTATTATACAGAGAGGTTATAGTCCTACTAGTCATGATATTATACAGAGAGGTTATAGTCCTACTAGTCATGATATTATACAGAGAGGTTATAGACCTACTAGTCATGATATTATACCGAGAGGTTATAGTCCTACTAGTAATGATATTATACAGAGAGGTTATAGTCCTACTAGTAATGATATTATACAGAGAGGTTATAGTCCTACTAGTCATGATATTATACAGAGAGGTTATAGTCCTACTAGTAATGATATTATACAGAGAGGTTATAGTCCTACTAGTCATGATATAATACAGAGAGGTTATAGTCCTAATAGTAATGATACAGTATTATACAGAGAGGTTATAGACCTACTAGTAATGATATTATACAGAGAGGTTATAGTCCTACTAGTAATGATACAGTATTATACAGAGAGGTTATATGCCTTCTAGTAATGATACAGTATTATACAGAGAGGTTATAGTCCTACTAGTAATGATACAGTATTATACAGAGAGGTTATAGTCCTACTAGTAATGATACAGTATTATACAGAGAGGTTATAGACCTACTAGTCATGATATTATACAGAGAGGTTATAGTCCTACTAGTCATGATATTATACAGAGAGGTTATAGTCCTACTAGTCATGATATTATACAGAGAGGTTATAGTCCTACTAGTAATGATACAGTATTATACAGAGAGGTTATAGACCTTCTAGTCATGATACAGTATTATACAGAGAGGTTATAGACCTACTAGTCATGATATTATACAGAGAGGTTATAGTCCTACTAGTCATGATATTATACAGAGAGGTTATAGTCCTACTAGTCATGATACAGTATTATACAGAGAGGTTATAGACCTACTAGTCATGATATTATACAGAGAGGTTATAGTCCTACTAGTCATGATATTATACAGAGAGGTTATAGTCCTACTAGTCATGATATTATACAGAGAGGTTATAGTCCTACTAGTCATGATATTATACAGAGAGGTTATTGTCGTACTAGTCATGATATTATACAGAGATGATATAGACCTACTAGTCATGATATTATACAGATAGGTTATAGTCCTACTAGTCATGATACAGTATTATAAAGAGAGGTTATAGACCTACTAGTCATGATATTATACAGAGAGGTTATAGTCCTACTAGTCATGATATTATACAGAGAGGTTATAGTCCTACTAGTCATGATATTATACAGAAAGGTTATAGTCCTACTAGTCATGATATTATACAGAGAGGTTATTGTCGTACTAGTCATGATATTATACAGAGAGGTTATAGTCCTACTAGTCATGATATTATACAGAGAGGTTATAGACCTACTAGTAATGATACAGTATTATACAGAGAGGTTATAGACCTACTAGTAATGATACAGTATTATACAGAGAGGTTATAGACCTACTATTCATGATACAGTATTATACAGAGAGGTTATAGTCCTACTAGTCATGATATTATACAGAGAGGTTATAGACCTACTAGTAATGATACAGTATTATGCAGAGAGGTTATAGTCCTACTAGTCATGATATTATACAGAGAGGTTATAGTCCTACTAGTAATGATACAGTATTATACAGAGATGATATAGACCTACTAGTCATGATATTATACAGATAGGTTATAGTCCTACTAGTCATGATACAGTATTATAAAGAGAGGTTATAGACCTACTAGTCATGATATTATACAGAGAGGTTATAGTCCTACTAGTCATGATATTATACAGAGAGGTTATAGTCCTACTAGTCATGATACAGTATTATACAGAGAGGTTATAGACCTACTAGTCATGATATTATACAGAGAGGTTATAGTCCTACTAGTCATGATATTATACAGAGAGGTTATAGTCCTACTAGTCATGATATTATACAGAGAGGTTATAGTCCTACTAGTCATGATATTATACAGAGAGGTTATTGTCGTACTAGTCATGATATTATACAGAGATGATATAGACCTACTAGTCATGATATTATACAGATAGGTTATAGTCCTACTAGTCATGATACAGTATTATAAAGAGAGGTTATAGACCTACTAGTCATGATATTATACAGAGAGGTTATAGTCCTACTAGTCATGATATTATACAGAGAGGTTATAGTCCTACTAGTCATGATATTATACAGAAAGGTTATAGTCCTACTAGTCATGATATTATACAGAGAGGTTATTGTCGTACTAGTCATGATATTATACAGAGAGGTTATAGTCCTACTAGTCATGATATTATACAGAGAGGTTATAGACCTACTAGTAATGATACAGTATTATACAGAGAGGTTATAGACCTACTAGTAATGATACAGTATTATACAGAGAGGTTATAGACCTACTATTCATGATACAGTATTATACAGAGAGGTTATAGTCCTACTAGTCATGATATTATACAGAGAGGTTATAGACCTACTAGTAATGATACAGTATTATGCAGAGAGGTTATAGTCCTACTAGTCATGATATTATACAGAGAGGTTATAGTCCTACTAGTAATGATACAGTATTACAAAGAGAGGTTATAGTCCTACTAGTCATGATATTATACAGAGAGGTTATAGACCTACTAGTAATGATACAGTATTATACAGAGAGGTTATAGACCTACTAGTAATGATACAGTATTATACAGAGAGGTTATAGACCTACTAGTCATGATACAGTATTATACAGAGAGGTTATAGTCCTACTAGTCATGATACAGTATTATACAGAGAGGTTATAGACCTACTAGTAATGATATTATACAGAGAGGTTATAGTCCTACTAGTAATGATACAGTATTATACAGAGAGGTTATATACCTTCTAGTAATGATACAGTATTATACAGAGAGGTTATAGTCCTACTAGTAATGATACAGTATTATACAGAGAGGTTATAGTCCTACTAGTAATGATACAGTATTATACAGAGAGGTTATAGACCTACTAGTCATGATATTATACAGAGAGGTTATAGTCCTACTAGTCATGATATTATACAGAGAGGTTATAGTCCTACTAGTTATGATATTATACAGAGAGGTTATAGTCCTACTAGTAATGATACAGTATTATACAGAGAGGTTATAGACCTTCTAGTCATGATACAGTATTATACAGAGAGGTTATAGACCTACTAGTCATGATATTATACAGAGAGGTTATAGTCCTACTAGTCATGATATTATACAGAGAGGTTATAGTCCTACTAGTCATGATACAGTATTATACAGAGAGGTTATAGACCTACTAGTCATGATACAGTATTATACAGAGAGGTTATAGTCCTACTAGTCATGATATTATACAGAGAGGTTATAGACCTACTAGTAATGATACAGTATTATACAGAGAGGTTATAGACCTTCTAGTCATGATATTATACAGAGAGGTTATTGTCGTACTAGTCATGATATTATACAGAGAGGTTATAGTCCTACTAGTCATGATATTATACAGAGAGGTTATTGTCGTACTAGTCATGATATTATACAGAGATGATATAGACCTACTAGTCATGATATTATACAGAGAGGTTATAGTCCTACTAGTCATGATACAGTATTATACAGAGAGGTTATAGACCTACTAGTCATGATATTATACAGAGAGGTTATAGACCTACTAGTCATGATATTATACAGAGAGGTTATAGTCCTACTAGTCATGATATTATACAGAGAGGTTATAGTCCTACTAGTAATGATACAGTATTATACAGAGAGGTTATAGTCCTACTAGTCATGATATTATACAGAGAGGTTATAGTCCTACTAGTCATGATATTATACAGAGAGGTTATAGACCTACTAGTCATGATATTATACCGAGAGGTTATAGTCCTACTAGTAATGATATTATACAGAGAGGTTATAGTCCTACTAGTAATGATATTATACAGAGAGGTTATAGTCCTACTAGTCATGATATTATACAGAGAGGTTATAGTCCTACTAGTAATGATATTATACAGAGAGGTTATAGTCCTACTAGTCATGATATAATACAGAGAGGTTATAGTCCTAATAGTAATGATACAGTATTATACAGAGAGGTTATAGACCTACTAGTAATGATATTATACAGAGAGGTTATAGTCCTACTAGTAATGATACAGTATTATACAGAGAGGTTATATGCCTTCTAGTAATGATACAGTATTATACAGAGAGGTTATAGTCCTACTAGTAATGATACAGTATTATACAGAGAGGTTATAGACCTTCTAGTCATGATACAGTATTATACAGAGAGGTTATAGACCTACTAGTCATGATATTATACAGAGAGGTTATAGTCCTACTAGTCATGATATTATACAGAGAGGTTATAGTCCTACTAGTCATGATACAGTATTATACAGAGAGGTTATAGACCTACTAGTCATGATATTATACAGAGAGGTTATAGTCCTACTAGTCATGATATTATACAGAGAGGTTATAGTCCTACTAGTCATGATATTATACAGAGAGGTTATAGTCCTACTAGTCATGATATTATACAGAGAGGTTATTGTCGTACTAGTCATGATATTATACAGAGATGATATAGACCTACTAGTCATGATATTATACAGATAGGTTATAGTCCTACTAGTCATGATACAGTATTATAAAGAGAGGTTATAGACCTACTAGTCATGATATTATACAGAGAGGTTATAGTCCTACTAGTCATGATATTATACAGAGAGGTTATAGTCCTGCTAGTCATGATATTATACAGAAAGGTTATAGTCCTACTAGTCATGATATTATACAGAGAGGTTATTGTCGTACTAGTCATGATATTATACAGAGAGGTTATAGTCCTACTAGTCATGATATTATACAGAGAGGTTATAGACCTACTAGTAATGATACAGTATTATACAGAGAGGTTATAGACCTACTAGTAATGATACAGTATTATACAGAGAGGTTATAGACCTACTATTCATGATACAGTATTATACAGAGAGGTTATAGTCCTACTAGTCATGATATTATACAGAGAGGTTATAGACCTACTAGTAATGATACAGTATTATGCAGAGAGGTTATAGTCCTACTAGTCATGATATTATACAGAGAGGTTATAGTCCTACTAGTAATGATACAGTATTATACAGAGATGATATAGACCTACTAGTCATGATATTATACAGATAGGTTATAGTCCTACTAGTCATGATACAGTATTATAAAGAGAGGTTATAGACCTACTAGTCATGATATTATACAGAGAGGTTATAGTCCTACTAGTCATGATATTATACAGAGAGGTTATAGTCCTACTAGTCATGATACAGTATTATACAGAGAGGTTATAGACCTACTAGTCATGATATTATACAGAGAGGTTATAGTCCTACTAGTCATGATATTATACAGAGAGGTTATAGTCCTACTAGTCATGATATTATACAGAGAGGTTATAGTCCTACTAGTCATGATATTATACAGAGAGGTTATTGTCGTACTAGTCATGATATTATACAGAGATGATATAGACCTACTAGTCATGATATTATACAGATAGGTTATAGTCCTACTAGTCATGATACAGTATTATAAAGAGAGGTTATAGACCTACTAGTCATGATATTATACAGAGAGGTTATAGTCCTACTAGTCATGATATTATACAGAGAGGTTATAGTCCTACTAGTCATGATATTATACAGAAAGGTTATAGTCCTACTAGTCATGATATTATACAGAGAGGTTATTGTCGTACTAGTCATGATATTATACAGAGAGGTTATAGTCCTACTAGTCATGATATTATACAGAGAGGTTATAGACCTACTAGTAATGATACAGTATTATACAGAGAGGTTATAGACCTACTAGTAATGATACAGTATTATACAGAGAGGTTATAGACCTACTATTCATGATACAGTATTATACAGAGAGGTTATAGTCCTACTAGTCATGATATTATACAGAGAGGTTATAGACCTACTAGTAATGATACAGTATTATGCAGAGAGGTTATAGTCCTACTAGTCATGATATTATACAGAGAGGTTATAGTCCTACTAGTAATGATACAGTATTACAAAGAGAGGTTATAGTCCTACTAGTCATGATATTATACAGAGAGGTTATAGACCTACTAGTAATGATACAGTATTATACAGAGAGGTTATAGACCTACTAGTAATGATACAGTATTATACAGAGAGGTTATAGACCTACTAGTCATGATACAGTATTATACAGAGAGGTTATAGTCCTACTAGTCATGATACAGTATTATACAGAGAGGTTATAGACCTACTAGTAATGATATTATACAGAGAGGTTATAGTCCTACTAGTAATGATACAGTATTATACAGAGAGGTTATATACCTTCTAGTAATGATACAGTATTATACAGAGAGGTTATAGTCCTACTAGTAATGATACAGTATTATACAGAGAGGTTATAGTCCTACTAGTAATGATACAGTATTATACAGAGAGGTTATAGACCTACTAGTCATGATATTATACAGAGAGGTTATAGTCCTACTAGTCATGATATTATACAGAGAGGTTATAGTCCTACTAGTTATGATATTATACAGAGAGGTTATAGTCCTACTAGTAATGATACAGTATTATACAGAGAGGTTATAGACCTTCTAGTCATGATACAGTATTATACAGAGAGGTTATAGACCTACTAGTCATGATATTATACAGAGAGGTTATAGTCCTACTAGTCATGATATTATACAGAGAGGTTATAGTCCTACTAGTCATGATACAGTATTATACAGAGAGGTTATAGACCTACTAGTCATGATACAGTATTATACAGAGAGGTTATAGTCCTACTAGTCATGATATTATACAGAGAGGTTATAGACCTACTAGTAATGATACAGTATTATACAGAGAGGTTATAGACCTTCTAGTCATGATATTATACAGAGAGGTTATTGTCGTACTAGTCATGATATTATACAGAGAGGTTATAGTCCTACTAGTCATGATATTATACAGAGAGGTTATTGTCGTACTAGTCATGATATTATACAGAGATGATATAGACCTACTAGTCATGATATTATACAGAGAGGTTATAGTCCTACTAGTCATGATACAGTATTATACAGAGAGGTTATAGACCTACTAGTCATGATATTATACAGAGAGGTTATAGACCTACTAGTCATGATATTATACAGAGAGGTTATAGTCCTACTAGTCATGATATTATACAGAGAGGTTATAGTCCTACTAGTAATGATACAGTATTATACAGAGAGGTTATAGTCCTACTAGTCATGATATTATACAGAGAGGTTATAGTCCTACTAGTCATGATATTATACAGAGAGGTTATAGACCTACTAGTCATGATATTATACCGAGAGGTTATAGTCCTACTAGTAATGATATTATACAGAGAGGTTATAGTCCTACTAGTAATGATATTATACAGAGAGGTTATAGTCCTACTAGTCATGATATTATACAGAGAGGTTATAGTCCTACTAGTAATGATATTATACAGAGAGGTTATAGTCCTACTAGTCATGATATAATACAGAGAGGTTATAGTCCTAATAGTAATGATACAGTATTATACAGAGAGGTTATAGACCTACTAGTAATGATATTATACAGAGAGGTTATAGTCCTACTAGTAATGATACAGTATTATACAGAGAGGTTATATGCCTTCTAGTAATGATACAGTATTATACAGAGAGGTTATAGTCCTACTAGTAATGATACAGTATTATACAGAGAGGTTATAGTCCTACTAGTAATGATACAGTATTATACAGAGAGGTTATAGACCTACTAGTCATGATATTATACAGAGAGGTTATAGTCCTACTAGTCATGATATTATACAGAGAGGTTATAGTCCTACTAGTCATGATATTATACAGAGAGGTTATAGTCCTACTAGTAATGATACAGTATTATACAGAGAGGTTATAGACCTTCTAGTCATGATACAGTATTATACAGAGAGGTTATAGACCTACTAGTCATGATATTATACAGAGAGGTTATAGTCCTACTAGTCATGATATTATACAGAGAGGTTATAGTCCTACTAGTCATGATACAGTATTATACAGAGAGGTTATAGACCTACTAGTCATGATATTATACAGAGAGGTTATAGTCCTACTAGTCATGATATTATACAGAGAGGTTATAGTCCTACTAGTCATGATATTATACAGAGAGGTTATAGTCCTACTAGTCATGATATTATACAGAGAGGTTATTGTCGTACTAGTCATGATATTATACAGAGATGATATAGACCTACTAGTCATGATATTATACAGATAGGTTATAGTCCTACTAGTCATGATACAGTATTATAAAGAGAGGTTATAGACCTACTAGTCATGATATTATACAGAGAGGTTATAGTCCTACTAGTCATGATATTATACAGAGAGGTTATAGTCCTACTAGTCATGATATTATACAGAAAGGTTATAGTCCTACTAGTCATGATATTATACAGAGAGGTTATTGTCGTACTAGTCATGATATTATACAGAGAGGTTATAGTCCTACTAGTCATGATATTATACAGAGAGGTTATAGACCTACTAGTAATGATACAGTATTATACAGAGAGGTTATAGACCTACTAGTAATGATACAGTATTATACAGAGAGGTTATAGACCTACTATTCATGATACAGTATTATACAGAGAGGTTATAGTCCTACTAGTCATGATATTATACAGAGAGGTTATAGACCTACTAGTAATGATACAGTATTATGCAGAGAGGTTATAGTCCTACTAGTCATGATATTATACAGAGAGGTTATAGTCCTACTAGTAATGATACAGTATTACAAAGAGAGGTTATAGTCCTACTAGTCATGATATTATACAGAGAGGTTATAGACCTACTAGTAATGATACAGTATTATACAGAGAGGTTATAGACCTACTAGTAATGATACAGTATTATACAGAGAGGTTATAGACCTACTAGTCATGATACAGTATTATACAGAGAGGTTATAGTCCTACTAGTCATGATACAGTATTATACAGAGAGGTTATAGTCTTACTAGTAATGATATTATACAGAGAGGTTATAGTCCTACTAGTCATGATATTATACAGAGAGGTTATAGTCCTACTAGTAATGATACAGTATTATACAGAGAGGTTATAGACCTACTAGTAATGATATTATACAGAGAGGTTATAGTCCTACTAGTAATGATACAGTATTATACAGAGAGGTTATATACCTTCTAGTAATGATACAGTATTATACAGAGAGGTTATAGTCCTACTAGTAATGATACAGTATTATACAGAGAGGTTATAGTCCTACTAGTAATGATACAGTATTATACAGAGAGGTTATAGACCTACTAGTCATGATATTATACAGAGAGGTTATAGTCCTACTAGTCATGATATTATACAGAGAGGTTATAGTCCTACTAGTTATGATATTATACAGAGAGGTTATAGTCCTACTAGTAATGATACAGTATTATACAGAGAGGTTATAGACCTTCTAGTCATGATACAGTATTATACAGAGAGGTTATAGACCTACTAGTCATGATATTATACAGAGAGGTTATAGTCCTACTAGTCATGATATTATACAGAGAGGTTATAGTCCTACTAGTCATGATACAGTATTATACAGAGAGGTTATAGACCTACTAGTCATGATACAGTATTATACAGAGAGGTTATAGTCCTACTAGTCATGATATTATACAGAGAGGTTATAGACCTACTAGTAATGATACAGTATTATACAGAGAGGTTATAGACCTTCTAGTCATGATATTATACAGAGAGGTTATTGTCGTACTAGTCATGATATTATACAGAGAGGTTATAGTCCTACTAGTCATGATATTATACAGAGAGGTTATTGTCGTACTAGTCATGATATTATACAGAGATGATATAGACCTACTAGTCATGATATTATACAGAGAGGTTATAGTCCTACTAGTCATGATACAGTATTATACAGAGAGGTTATAGACCTACTAGTCATGATATTATACAGAGAGGTTATAGACCTACTAGTCATGATATTATACAGAGAGGTTATAGTCCTACTAGTCATGATATTATACAGAGAGGTTATAGTCCTACTAGTAATGATACAGTATTATACAGAGAGGTTATAGTCCTACTAGTCATGATATTATACAGAGAGGTTATAGTCCTACTAGTCATGATATTATACAGAGAGGTTATAGACCTACTAGTCATGATATTATACCGAGAGGTTATAGTCCTACTAGTAATGATATTATACAGAGAGGTTATAGTCCTACTAGTAATGATATTATACAGAGAGGTTATAGTCCTACTAGTCATGATATTATACAGAGAGGTTATAGTCCTACTAGTAATGATATTATACAGAGAGGTTATAGTCCTACTAGTCATGATATAATACAGAGAGGTTATAGTCCTAATAGTAATGATACAGTATTATACAGAGAGGTTATAGACCTACTAGTAATGCTATTATACAGAGAGGTTATAGTCCTACTAGTAATGATACAGTATTATACAGAGAGGTTATATACCTTCTAGTAATGATACAGTATTATACAGAGAGGTTATAGTCCTACTAGTAATGATACAGTATTATACAGAGAGGTTATAGTCCTACTAGTAATGATACAGTATTATACAGAGAGGTTATAGACCTACTAGTCATGATATTATACAGAGAGGTTATAGTCCTACTAGTCATGATATTATACAGAGAGGTTATAGTCCTACTAGTCATGATATTATACAGAGAGGTTATAGTCCTACTAGTAATGATACAGTATTATACAGAGAGGTTATAGACCTTCTAGTCATGATACAGTATTATACAGAGAGGTTATAGACCTACTAGTCATGATATTATACAGAGAGGTTATAGTCCTACTAGTCATGATATTATACAGAGAGGTTATAGTCCTACTAGTCATGATACAGTATTATACAGAGAGGTTATAGACCTACTAGTCATGATATTATACAGAGAGGTTATAGTCCTACTAGTCATGATATTATACAGAGAGGTTATAGTCCTACTAGTCATGATATTATACAGAGAGGTTATAGTCCTACTAGTCATGATATTATACAGAGAGGTTATTGTCGTACTAGTCATGATATTATACAGAGATGATATAGACCTACTAGTCATGATATTATACAGATAGGTTATAGTCCTACTAGTCATGATACAGTATTATAAAGAGAGGTTATAGACCTACTAGTCATGATATTATACAGAGAGGTTATAGTCCTACTAGTCATGATATTATACAGAGAGGTTATAGTCCTACTAGTCATGATATTATACAGAAAGGTTATAGTCCTACTAGTCATGATATTATACAGAGAGGTTATTGTCGTACTAGTCATGATATTATACAGAGATGATATAGACCTACTAGTCATGATATTATACAGAGAGGTTATAGTCCTACTAGTCATGATACAGTATTATACAGAGAGGTTATAGACCTACTAGTCATGATATTATACAGAGAGGTTATAGACCTACTAGTAATATTATACAGAGAGGTTATAGTCCTACTAGTAATGATACAGTATTATACAGAGAGGTTATAGTCCTACTAGTAATGATACAGTATTATACAGAGAGGATATAGTCCTACTAGTAATGATACAGTATTATACAGAGAGGTTATAGACCTACTAGTAATGATATTATCCAGAGAGGTTATAGTCCTACTAGTCATTATATTATACAGAGAGGTTATAGTCCTACTAGTCATGATATTATACAGAGAGGTTATAGTCCTACTAGTCATGATATTATACAGAGAGGTTATTGTCGTACTAGTCATGATATTATACAGAGATGATATAGACCTACTAGTCATGATATTATACAGAGAGGTTATAGTCCTAATAGTCATGATACAGTATTATACAGATAGGTTATAGACCTACTAGTCATGATATTATACAGAGAGGTTATAGACCTACTAGTAATGATATTATACAGAGAGGTTATAGTCCCACTAGTAATGATACAGTATTATACAGAGAGGTTATAGTCCTACTAGTAATGATACAGTATTATACAGAGAGGATATAGTCCTACTAGTAATGATACAGTATTATACAGAGAGGATATAGTCCTACTAGTAATGATACAGTATTATACAGAGAGGTTATAGACCTACTAGTAATGATATTATACAGAGAGGTTATAGTCCTACTAGTCATGATATTTTACAGAGAGGTTATAGACCTTCCTGTCTTGATATTATACAGAGAGGTTATAGTCCTACTATTCATGATATTATACAGAGAGGTTATAGTCCTACTAGTAATGATACAGTATTATACAGAGAGGTTATAGACCTACTAGTCATGATATTTTACAGAGAGGTTATAGTCCTACTAGTAATGATACAGTATTATACAGAGAGGTTATTGTCCTACTAGTCATGATATTATACAGAGAGGTTATAGTCCTACTAGTCATGATATTATACAGAGAGGTTATAGTCCTACTAGTCATGATATTATACAGAGAGGTTATAGTCCTACTAGTAATGATATTATACAGAGAGGTTATAGTCCTACTAGTAATGATATTATACAGAGAGGTTATAGACCTACTAGTCATGATATTATACAGAGAGGTTATAGTCCTACTAGTAATGATACAGTATTATACAGAGAGGTTATATACCTACTAGTAATGATACAGTATTATACAGAGAGGTTATAGTCCTACTAGTCATGATATTATACAGAGAGGTTATATACCTACTAGTCATGATATTATACAGAGAGGTTATAGTCCTACTAGTAATGATATTATACAGAGAGGTTATAGACCTACTAGTCATGATATTATACAGAGAGGTTATAGACCTTCCTGTCATGATATTATACAGAGAGGTTATAGTCCTACTAGTAATGATATTATACAGAGAGGTTATAGTCCTACTAGTAATGGTATTATACAGAGAGGTTATAGTCCTACTAGTCATGATATTATACAGAGAGGTTATAGACCTTCCTGTCATGATATTATACAGAGAGGTTATAGTCCTACTAGTCATGATATTATACAGAGAGGTTATTGTCGTACTAGTCATGATATTATACAGAGATGATATAGACCTACTAGTCATGATATTATACAGAGAGGTTATAGTCCTAATAGTCATGATACAGTATTATACAGAGAGGTTATAGACCTACTAGTCATGATATTATACAGAGAGGTTATAGACCTACTAGTAATGATATTATACAGAGAGGTTATAGTCCCACTAGTAATGATACAGTATTATACAGAGAGGTTATAGTCCTACTAGTAATGATACAGTATTATACAGAGGATATAGTCCTACTAGTAATGATACAGTATTATACAGAGAGGTTATAGACCTACTAGTAATGATATTATACAGAGAGGTTATAGTCCTACTAGTCATGATATTATACAGAGAGGTTATAGACCTTCCTGTCATGATATTATACAGAGAGGTTATAGTCCTACTAGTCATGATATTATACAGAGAGGTTATAGTCCTACTAGTAATGATACAGTATTATACAGAGAGGTTATAGACCTACTAGTCATGATATTATACAGAGAGGTTATAGTCCTACTAGTAATGATACAGTATTATACAGAGAGGTTATTGTCCTACTAGTCATGATATTATACAGAGAGGTTATAGTCCTACTAGTCATGATATTATACAGAGAGGTTATAGTCCTACTAGTCATGATATTATACAGAGAGGTTATAGTCCTACTAGTCATGATATTATACAGAGAGGTTATAGTCCTACTAGTAATGATACAGTATTATACAGAGAGGTTATATACCTACTAGTAATGATACAGTATTATACAGAGAGGTTATAGTCCTACTAGTCATGATATTATACAGAGAGGTTATATACCTACTAGTCATGATATTATACAGAGAGGTTATAGTCCTACTAGTAATGATATTATACAGAGAGGTTATAGACCTACTAGTCATGATATTATACAGAGAGGTTATAGACCTTCCTGTCATGATATTATACAGAGAGGTTATAGTCCTACTAGTAATGATATTATACAGAGAGGTTATAGTCCTACTAGTAATGGTATTATACAGAGAGGTTATAGTCCTACTAGTCATGATATTATACAGAGAGGTTATAGACCTTCCTGTCATGATATTATACAGAGAGGTTATAGACCTTCCTGTCATGATATTATACAGAGAGGTTATAGTACTACTAGTCATGATATTATACAGAGAGTTGTCGTGTCTTTGGGGGTACCATTAAACGGAAGATATGTTTATCAATTAGCTCCCTGTAATTATTATCACGCGATTAAACTGATTAATCGTTTAATTGTAATTAACTAGGAGATTGGGGCACCAAGGAGAATATTCAGATTACAAAGCTATAATTTTCCTAATATAACTTTCCTGTACTATAATATTATATTCTATTACAGTATAGGCCGATTATCTTCTAGTTTCAATGGTGTATTTTACCTCTAGTCCAGTCTCATTCCAAACGTCGTAAATTGTTGTATCTGCACGAACCCAGTCTTTACTAAAATCATCCATACATCAATTGTCTTAAAATCATTTATTTACTACACTAAGTAATTAACAGAAAAACATACAAACAGCAACTATCGTCACAGAGGATTGGTAGAGGAATGTGCCCTTGTGGGCTAAACAGGCAGGTCGGCCTGTTGAACAATGGATCATAAAATTTCAGCTGTGGCAGTTACACAGAGTTCATTAATATTAACAATTGACAATTGAAGGCTCACTCATTCGGGAACAATTGCAATCAATATATATTTACGCTCAGTGTGTCGTTCTGATTCTTGTTGGAGAGTAGTTCTGATGGAGAGTCTCTCTCTCGGTTAGAATAGATCTTTCAAAGCGACATTCATTAATGTCGTCATCGAATGGTTGTTTCGTTGGTCTTCACGTTCAATGATATAATTTACTTAGCTGCAGACTAATAATTAATATCAAAGACTTGTTCTTATTCTGTCAGTATCGATAGTCTAAAAGTTAACCACGTGGTATGGTTCACTTTCAGTAGAGGAATTGGAAGGTAAAACCTATTAGCCAACGGAGTGTAGGCCTGGTCTGGGGAAATGTAAATCAAGGGGTGTTTTATAGTGCCCATAGAACAGCTTGTCAAATGACGCCTGGTCCTGTATGGGTCCCTGGGGGCGTGCCTATGACTGAGTTAGATTTGGTTACAGAAATACAATTCTCTAACATTACATCAGTACATCGCATCTCAATGTCTTACAAAAGCTTTATCCTTATTAATACATTCTATACAACCATTATGATGCTATTATATAAACAGTTTTATGGTAATATGGCTATATTGTCTCTTCTGAGTATCACAAAATTGTACCCAGCGGATCAGTTCGTAGCTGGATTCTTCACCAATCTTCCATACCTTCTCCAGAACACAAAATGTCGCTTTGCTCTCCAATTCTATGAGTTGGAAGAAATTCCTGTGTCTCTCTATGGGCCATGTGGCCAGAGACTCTCCTGGAATTTTAGAGTTTTTACGACCCTTTACACACAGGGTGGATTGGGGGGAAGGTAGGGGGTGGTGGTGCAAAAGGGAGCGGGGGTGAACTGTCCTCCCTGTACCAAAAGAGGCCAACGTCATGACAGAGTTATAGTCCTACTAGTCATGATACAGTATTATACAGAGAGGTTATATACCTACTAGTAATGATACAGTATTATACAGAGAGGTTATAGTCCTACTAGTCATGATACAGTATTATACAGAGAGGTTATAGTCCTACTAGTAATGATATTATACAGAGAGGTTATAGTCCTACTAGTAATGATATTATACAGAGAGGTTATATACCTACTAGTAATGATACAGTATTATACAGAGAGGTTATAGTCCTACTAGTAATGATACAGTATTATACAGAGAGGTTATAGTCCTACTAGTCATGATATTATACAGAGAGGTTATAGTCCTACTAGTAATGATACAGTATTATACAGAGAGGTTATAGACCTTCTAGTAATGATACAGTATTATACAGAGAGGTTATAGTCCTACTAGTAATGATACAGTATTATACAGAGAGGTTATAGTCCTACTAGTCATGATATTATACAGAGAGGTTATAGTCCTACTAGTAATGATACAGTATTATACAGAGAGGTTATAGTCCTACTAGTAATGATACAGTATTATACAGAGAGGTTATAGTCCTACTAGTAATGATACAGTATTATACAGAGAGGTTATAGACCTACTAGTAATTATATTATACAGAGAGGTTATAGTCCTACTAGTAATGATATTATACAGAGAGGTTATAGTCCTACTAGTAATGATACAGTATTATACAGAGAGGTTATAGTCCTACTAGTAATGATACAGTATTATACAGAGAGGATATAGTCCTACTAGTAATGATACAGTATTATACAGAGAGGTAATAGACCTACTAGTCATGATATTATACAGAGAGGTTATAGTCCTACTAGTCATGATATTATACAGAGAGGTTATAGTCCTACTAGTCATGATATTATACAGAGAGGTTATATACCTACTAGTAATGATACAGTATTATACAGAGAGGTTATAGTCCTACTAGTAATGATACAGTATTATACAGAGAGGTTATAGTCCTACTAGTAATGATATTATACAGAGAGGTTATAGTCCTACTAGTCATGATGCAGTATTATACAGAGAGGTTATAGTCCTACTAGTAATGATATTATACAGTGAGGTTATAGTCCTACTAGTCATGATATTATAGAGAGGTGTCACGATTCCCACCGACGGTGGCGCCCCCACCTGCTCGGGTGGCGCTCGGCGGTCGTCGTCACCGGCCTATTAGCTGCCACTGAATCCCTTTTTGTTTTCCCCCTGTTTGTAATTGTGTGCACCTGTTCTGAGTGGGGGTGATTAGCGGGGCTATTTATATTAGCTGGTCCGCCTTTTCTTTGTGCTGGATTGCGTTTATTTCATTGTATGCTGTGCGTGGTGACACGCTGTTTGTTGTACATTTTCAGTGATGCGTGTGTTTTGCGCAAGCTGTGTTTTGTCCCTTGTGTTTGGGGCACTTTGTTTGGTAGTGCGCTCTGTGCGCTGTTTGGGTTGGCTTGTCGTTTAGCCATTGTGCCTATTAAAGCCAATACCCTGAATCGCTGCTTCCTGCACTTGATTCCTCGTCAGCAAACACCCACGCCTTACAGAATCCCGCACCACGACTATGGAGTCGATTCAGGCGCAGCTGGGAACTTTATGGATCGCGGACTTGCCATTAAGCTGGGCATTCCGCGAGTGCCGATAGATTCTCCCTTCCCCGTGCACTCCCTAGAGAGCCGACCGTTAGGGTCAGGGCTAGTCAGGGAGTCTACGGTTCCACTGGACATGGTAACGCAGGGGAATCATAAGGAACGCATTAGTTTTTTCCTTATTGATTCTCCTGCGTTTCCGGTGGTGCTGGGGGTCCCCTGGCTGGCTGATCACAATCCCCGGATTTTGTGGAAACGGGGTTCTCCAGGAGTGGTCAGAGGAGTGTTCAGGGAAGTGTCTAGGAGTTTCCATAGGTGCCACGTCAGTGGAGAGTCCAGACCAGGTGTCCACCGTGCGCATTCCTCCTGAATACGCTGATTTGGCGATCCTAGTGGTTAGAGCGTTGGACTAGTAACCGAAAGGTTGCCAGATCAAGTCCCTGAGCTGACAAGGTAAAAATCTGTCGTTCTGCCCCTGAACAAGGCAGTTAACCCACTGTTCCTAGGCCGTCATTGTAAATAAGCATTTATTCTTAACTGACTTGTCTAGTTAAATAAAGGTAAAAAAACTAAATATGTCTAGTGAACCCACCCCATCAACATGCATACAGTTGTGGCCAAAAGATTTGAGAATAACACTATTTATTTTCACAAAGTCTGCTGCCTCAGTGTGTGTTATGGCAATTTGCATATATGAAGAGTGATCAGATGAATTGCAATTAATTGCAAAGTCCCTCTTTGCCATGCAAATGAACTGAATCCCCCAAAAAACATTTCCATTGCATTTCAGCCCTGCCACAAAAGGACCAGCTCACATCAAGTCAGTGATTCTCTCGTTAACACAGGTGTGAGTGTTGACGAGGACAAGGTTGGAGATCACTCTGTCATGCTGATTGAGTTCGAATAACAGACAGGAAGCTTCAAAAGGAGGGTGGTGCTTGGAATCATTGTTCTTCCTCTGTCAGTCATGGTTACCTGCAAGGAAACACGTGCCGTCATCATTGCTTTGCACAAAAAGGGCTTCACAGGCATTGATATTGCTGCCAGTAAGATTGCACCTAAATCAACCATTTATCAGATCATCAAGAACTTCAAGGAGAGTGGTTCAATTGTTGTGAAGAAGGCTTTGGGGCGCCAAGAAAGTCCAGCAAGCGCCAGGACCGTCTCCTAAAGTTGATTCAGCTGCGGGATCGGGGCACCACCAGTACAGAGCTTGCTCAGGAATGGCAGCAGGCAGGTGTGAGTGCATCTGCACGCACAGTGAGGCAAAGACTTTTGGAGGATGGCCTGGTGTCACGAAGGGCAGCAAAGAAGCCACTTCTCTCCAGGAAAAACATCAGGGACAGACTGATATTCTGCAAAAGGTACAGGGATTGGACTGCTGAGGACTGGGGTAAAGTCATTGTCTCTGATGAATCCCCTTTCCGATTGTTTGGGGCATCTGGAAAAAAGCTTGTCCGGAGAAGACAAGGTGAGCGCTACCATCAGTCCTGTGTCATGCCAACAGTAAAGCATCCTGAGACCATTCATGTGTGGGGTTGCTTCTCAGCCAAGGAAGTGGGCTCACTCACAATTTTGCCTAAGAACACAGCCATGAATAAAGAATGGTACCAACACATCCTCCGAGAGCAACTTCTCCCAACCATCCAGGAACAGTTTGGTGACGAACAGTGCCTTTTCCAGCATGATGGAGCACTTTGCCATAAGGCAAAAGTGATAACTAAGTGGCTCGGGGAACAAAACATCGATATTTTGGGTCCATGGCCAGGAAACTCCCCAGACATTAATCCCATTGAGAACTTGTGGTCAATCCTCAAGAGGCGGGTGGACAAACAAAAACCCACAAACTCTGACAAACTCCAATTATTGATTATGCAAGAATGGGCTGCCATCAGTCAGGATGTGGCCCAGAAGTTAATTGACAGCATGGCAAGGCGGTTTGCAGAGGTCTTGAAAAAGAACGGTCAACACTTAAAATATTGACTCCGCATCAACTTCATGTAATTGTCAATAAAAGCCTTTGACACATATGAAATGCTTGTAATTATACTTCAGCATTCCATAGTAACATCTGACAAAAATATCTAAAGACACTGAAGCAGCAAACTTTGTGGAAATTAATATTTGTGTCATTCTCAAAACTTTTGGCCACGACTGTACATCTTTATATGTACAGTCTATGACATGCATACAGCTAGCAAGTCTGAGACTGCCATCAGTGAAGTCATGAGTTGTTGTGCCCAGGGGCATGAGAGGCATTGTACAAAAAACAGTCATCAGCGATTGGATCACTGTCTAAACCAGTGTTGTCTGTATGTCTGTCACGGTAGTTGAAGAGATTAGACCAAGGCGCAGCGGGTTGCGTGCTCATCATTATTTATTTATAAGTGAACACGAAAAACAATAAACGACAGTACGACAGTTTTGCAGGCTAAACTAACAGCAGTGCAAAGACAACTACCCACAAAGGGACAGGTGAAAAACAAGCTCCTTAAGTAGGACTCTCAATCAGAAACAACGATGTACAGCTGTTCCTGATTGAGAGCCACACCAGGCAAACAAAGAAATACACAACATAGACAACCTAGAATACAAAACAAGAACATAAACCAAAAACCCCGGAACACATAAATACAACACCCCTCTAAGTACACACACACACCCCGAACCATATAAAACAAATACCCCCTGCCACGTCCTGACCAAACTACAATAACAAATAACCCCTTATACTGGTCAGGACGTGACAATGTCTGTCTTTTCCATCTAAACCAGTTTTGTCTGTCTGTCTGTCTTTTCCATCTTAAACCAGTGTTGTCTGTCTGTCTGTCTGTCTGTCTTTTCCATCTAAACCAGTGTTGTCTGTCTGTCTGTCTGTCTTTTCCATCTAAACCAGTGTTGTCTGTCTGTCTGTCTTTTCCATCTAAACCAGTGTTGTCTGTCTGTCTGTCTTTTCCATCTAAACCACTGTATGTCTGTCTTTTCCATCTAAACCACTGTTGTCTGTATGTCTGTCTTTTCCATCTAAACCAGTGTTATCTGTCTGTCTGTATGTCTGTCTTTTCCGTCTAAACTAGTGTTGTCTGTATGCCTGTATTTTCTGTCTAGACCGGTGATGTCTGTCTGTCTGCCTGGACCAGTGTTTTGTTCGTCTGTCCGTTGTTGAACCAGTCGACTCTATTTTGGATACTATTGACGAATGTCCATCTCCCCCCACCTCCTCCCCTCTCTCTCCATCTCCCCCACCTCCTTTCCTTTTCTCCATCTCCCCCCACCTCCTCCCCTTCTCGCCATCTCCCCCCACCTCCTCCCCTTCTCTCCATCTCCCCCCACCTCCTCCCCTTCTCTCCATCTCCTCCCACCTCCTCCCCTTCTCTCCATCTCCTCCCCACCCCTTCCTCTGTCAGGACACACACACACTCTTCTTCCCTCTCCCCTCCCCCTTCTTGCAGCGATGTGGGTGTGGCATAGCGTTTGTTCAGAACAAGTGCTCTGGGTAGCCAGGCAAACATGCTGTGCATGTTGTGTAACAACAGTTCCTTTGTTCTCCAGTAGGTGGCAGCAAAACCCCTACATGTAAACTTGTAAAATACATTTATTTTCTCTCCCTTTTCTTTCTCTCTCACTGTCTCAAACACACACTCCCCATCACACACACACACACACATATAAACACACACTCTCTAACACACAGACACACACACACACACACTCTAACACACACACAAATGAACACACACTCTCTAACACACAGACTCTCTAACACACAGACACACACACACACACACACTCTCTAACACACATACACACACACACTCTCTAACACACAGACACACACACTCTCTAACACACAGACACACACACAGACTCTCTAACACACACACACACACACACACACATATATAAACACACACTCTCTAACACAGACACACACACACACACTCTCTAACACACAGACACACACACACACACACACACACATACAAACACACACTCTCTAACACACAGACACACACACACACACACACACACACACACACACACATATAAACACACACTCTCTAACACACAGACACACACACATGTTCTGTGATGCGTGGGTTTTCACACAGATTCAGGAAGTTCACAGATATATAAAAACGAACAAGGAACTACAAGTGAGACACCAACACGCAGACAGAGATATTCCCCCCAAAATAGACAACAAATACAAAGATTTATTAGTTCCATATTGGCAGTAAAATATGTAGCTTCCTGCCACACCCATGGGAACAGCCAGTGGAATGGCCAACCAGAGCAGTAACATTGTTACCTGTGTCTTTATCAGAGAGAGGGGAGGGAGGGAGGGAGGGAGGGAGGGAGGGAGGGAGGGAGGGAGGGAGGGAAGGAGGGAGGGAGGGAGGGAGGGAGGGAGAAAAATAGAGAGTGAAAGAGATTTAGGGTTAGGGGGTTTGGTTTAGGTTTAGGGTTAGGTGGGTTAGGGTTAGGGTTGGAGGGTTAGGTTTAGGGTTAGGGGGTTAGGTTTAGGGTTAGGTTTAGGGTTTGGTTTAGGTTTAGGGTTAGGTTTAGGGTTAGGGTTAGGGTTGGAGGGTTAGGTTTAGGGTTAGGGGGTTAGGTTTAGGGTTAGGTTTAGGGTTAGGAGGTTAGGTTTAGGGTTAGGGGGTTAGGTTTAGGGTTAGGGGGTTAGGTTTAGGGTTAGGTTTAGGGTTAGGTTTAGGGGGTTAGGTTTAGGGTTAGGTTTAGGAGGTTAGGTTTAGGGTTAGGGGGGTAGGTTTAGGGTTAGGGGTTAGGTTTAGGGTTAGGTTTAGGGTTAGGAGGTTAGGTTTAGGGTTAGGGGGTTAGGTTTAGGGTTAGAGGGTTAGATTTAGGGTTAGGTTTAGGGTTAGGAGGTTAGGTTTAGGGTTAGGGAGTTAGGTTTAGGATTAGGGGGTTAGGTTTAGGGTTAGGTTTAGGGTTAGGAGGTTAGGTTTAGGGTTAGGGGGTTAGGTTTAGGGTTAGGGGGTTAGATTTAGGGTTAGGTTTAGGGTTAGGAGGTTAAGTTTAGGGTTAGGGGTTAGGTTTAGGGTTAGGGGGTTAGGTTTAGGGTTAGGTTTAGGGGGTTAGATTTAGGGTTAAGTTTAGGGTTAGGGGGTTAGGTTTAGGGTTAGGGGGTTAGATTTAGGGTTAGGTTTAGGGTTAGGGGGTTAGGTTTAGGGTTAGGGGGTTAGGTTTAGGGTTAGGGGGTTAGGTTAGGGTTAGGGGGTTAGGTTTAGGGTTAGAGGGTTAGATTAGGGTTAGGTTTAGGGTTAGGAGGTTAGGTTAGGGTTAGGGAGTTAGGTTTAGGATTAGGGGGTTAGGTTTAGGGTTAGGTTTAGGGTTAGGAGGTTAGGTTTAGGGTTAGGGGGTTAGGTTTAGGGTTAGGGGGTTAGATTTAGGGTTAGGTTTAGGGTTAGGAGGTTAGATTTAGGGTTAGGTTTAGGGTTAGGTTTAGGGGGTTAGATTTAGGGTTAAGTTTAGGGTTAGGGGGTTAGGTTTAGGGTTAGGGGGTTAGATTTAGGGTTAGGTTTAGGGTTAGGGGGTTAGGTTTAGGGTTAGGGGGGGTTTGGAAAAATATGATTTTGAATGTAAATCAATTTTAGATCCCCACCAGGATGGAAGAGCAACATGTGTGTGTGAGAGAGCGAGAAAGAGTGTGGGGGGAGGGAGGGAGGGAGGTAGGGAGGGAGGGAGGGGGAAAGGTGAGTCAGTAATAGTGTGTGTGTGTGTGTGTGTGTGTGTGTGTGTGTGTGTGTGTGTGTGTGTGTGTGTGTGTGTGTGAGTGTGTGTGTGTGTGAGTGTGTGTGTGTGTGTGTGTGTGTGTGTGTGTGTGTGTGTGATGTGAGAGAGAGAGAGAGAGAGCGAGAGAGAGCGTGTGGGAGGGAAAGCTGAGTCAGTAACAGTGTAGGTTAAGTTAGTAGTAACACTTCTCTAATCAGAAAGACAAGCCCAACACATCACAAAGTATTCCTGTCACCCAGACCATTACATCACCCAGACCATTACATCACCCAGAACAGAGATGTGTCATATGGATGTTATGATCACTGACACCAAACTACAGCATCATTTAAATCAACTGAGTCCCTGCGGTGGGATTGACGCAATAGCTCACCTGAGTTCAAACAGTATTTGAAATATTTCAAATACATTCCAGTGTTTGTTCTAGTCTACCTGGAAGTCCAGATGGATGGGGTTTGGAGGTTTTGGGATTATTATATTGCCCCCACAAGCCAGGCAAGCTCAATCAAGCTCAGAAAAATGATTTTAAAACATATTTTTTTTAAGAAATTGAACCCAGGTCTGAAATAAAGTGCTCTCACTATGGTACCCTATGTTTCTGGTGATACGTAGTGCACTATATAGGGGACAGGGAGGCATTAGGGACGCACACACCCTAGATGTTGGGAAGAAGAGCACACAGCAGAGTAGAGTGATGGATGACCTTTCAACCCAGATTATCAGACTAACAGTTGGTATAGTGACTGGGAGACAGACGGATCTTACATCCTTCCTGCCTGTGGATGACAGCACCGGACAGTATAGTGGTGGATGACAGCACAGGACAGTATAGTGGTGGATGACAGCACAGAGCACAGGACAGTATAGTGGTGGATGACAGCACAGGACAGTATAGTGGTGGATGACAGCACAGTACAGTATAGGGGGGCGCCGGCGGTGGTGGATGACAGCACAGGACAGTATAGTGGTGGATGACAGCACAGGACAGTATAGTGGTGGATGACAGCCGGACGAGGGGGGCGCACAGGCTATAGTGGTGGATGACAGCACAGGACAGTATAGTGGTGGATGCGCACAGGCGGGGGGGACAGCCGGCACGGACAGTATAGTGGTGGATGCGCACGAGCACAGGACAGTATAGTGGTGGATGACAGCACAGGACGAGGGTGGATGCGCCGGCAGGTGGTGGATGACAGCACAGGACAGTATAGTGGTGGATGCGCACAGGCAGCGGGGGAGCAGCACAGGCAGCAGGGTGGATGCGCCGGCAGTGGGTGGATGACAGCCGGACGGGGGGAGCAGCACAGGACAGTATAGTGGTGGATGCGCACGAGCACAGGACAGTATAGTGGTGGATGCGCACAGGCGGGGGGGACAGCCGACAGTATAGTGGTGGATGACAGCACAGGACAGTATAGTGGTGGATGACAGCACAGGACAGCATAGTGGTGGATGACAGCACAGGACAGCATAGTGGTGGATGACAGCACAGGACAGTATAGTGGTGGATGACAGCACAGGACAGTATAGTGGTGGATGACAGCACAGGACAGTATAGTGGTGGATGACAGCACAGAGCACAGGACAGTATAGTGGTGGATGACAGCACAGGACAGTATAGTGGTGGATGACAGCACAGGACAGTATAGTGGTGGATGACAGCACAGGACAGCATAGTGGTGGATGACAGCACAGGACAGCATAGTGGTGGATGACAGCACAGGACAGTATAGTGGTGGATGACAGCACAGGACAGTATAGTGGTGGATGACAGCACAGGACAGTATAGTGGTGGATGACAGCACAGGACAGTATAGTGGTGGATGACTCCTGGTTGTCTCACATCATCTATCACCCCTCCCTCTGTCCTTCCTTTCCCGCTCTCTTTCTCTCCTTGTGTTGTCCTGCTGATGAACTAGTCAGTAAATGAGAGCTGATAATAATACATTGACTCTCCTGGAACAAACAGGGAAGTGTTCACTTTCATGAGGGAAGTTAACATAGTCTACAGTTTGTGGACTTTCTGCTGTCAATATAAACACACGCACACACACACACACACACACACACACACACACACACACACACACACACACACACACACACACACACACACACTGTCACACTGTCACAAACACACACATTTATGTTCTGTCACCAATGCCCCCTCTCTCTCTCCACCTCTCTCTCTTTCTGGTCGATACCAACGGGGAAATTCCTTTAGGTGAATCTCCACATTTACAACCCCTCTCTCCCTTCTTTCCTTTCTCCTCCCCTTCGTCCACCCAGACCAAGAATCGAAAGTATAGTGCTAGGGGTTTCCTAAAGATCCAGTAATGGTATGTGGTCCAATTGCCACCCTGTTTCCTATATAAGTGTACTACTTTTGACCAGGGCCCAAAGGGCTCACCATATAGGGGATAGGGTGCCATTTAGGATTCAGCCACAGTATCCTGCAAACAGAGTCACCACTGGTCCAGGGGCAGGGCTAAGACAACTCATGACCCGTGGTGTGTGTGCGTGTGTCTGTGTCTCTGTGTGTGTGTGTGTGTGTGTGGTGTGGTCTGTGTGTTTGTGTCTCCGTGTGTGTGTGTGTGTGTGTGTGTGTGTGTGTGTGTGTGTGTGCGGTCTGTGTGTCTGTGTCGCCGTGTGTGTGTGTATGTATGTGTGTGTGTGTGTGTGTGTGTGTGTGTGTGTGTTCAATCAGAATGGGTGAATCCTGAATTAATAATATGCCAGTACATATACCCAGCAAAATGCTCTCTAAACCATAATAATAACAACAACTGTTTACATATTAATCAAATATAATCAATAGTTTATGACACTATTATTTCATTATTTCTTTGCCAAAGACAAATAATATTTATTGTATCAACCAATCAATCAATTTTTTTTTTGTAAAGCCCTTTTTACATCAGCAATTGTCACAAAGTGCTTTACAGATACCCGGCCTGGACCACAAAGAGCAAGGGAAACGGTTAAGTTGTTGGATGGTTGCCATAGAACCAACAGATAACGGTTTGTAACGATGGAATAGCAACATCCTGGGGAAAAGTAGTCCCACGCTAGGCTGGGTTAGTGTTAGTGTCGCCATCACTCTCTCTCTCTTGTTTCTTCCCCATCTCTCTCTCTCTTGTTTCCCACCGTACTGCTCTGCTTGCGCAAAGCGAGTCTCTCGCTCTCTTTCGCTCTTTCTTTCTCTCTAGCTTGTTTCTTTCCCCCCCTCTCTCCATCTCTCTCTCTTGTTTCTTCCCCCTCTCTCTCGCTCTCTCTCTCTCACTCTGTCGTTTCTCTCCCCCTCTCTCTCTTTCTCTCTCCGTCTCTCATTTCTTTACCCATTCTCTCTCTCCCCTCCCCATCTCGCTCTCTCTCTCTCCGTCTCTCTCTCTCTCGCTCTCTCTCTTGTTTCCCACCGTACTGCTCCGCTTGCGCAAACCGAAAGAAGTAGTGGAAAGTCTCAGGCAGCTCCTGCGCTCAGTTCACGCTTCACTACACAACGTGTCATAGCAATGGAGAGGAGGGGAGGGAGGAGACGAGAGGGGGGGGGGGGGGGGCGAGGGAAACCCGAACCCATGACTTCCGCGTATTTTCCTCTCTCTAGTCTCGCATCTCAAGCCACCCTGCCTCTCAGAGTAGTATAAAAAGACACGGGTTGTTTTGCTTCATTTCAAACTCGGAGCAGGAACGTAATAGCCCACACGCAGCCCAATCCAGTTCGATTTGGATATTAAACAATTTACCGGTAAACCGAAGTCATAACGTGGTTAGCCACATTTTTTGGGGTCCTCCTGTTTTCTTGCAGTGGACCTTAGCACAGTTCTTCTGACCCGGTTCTTCTGACCGACTCGTAAAACGGATAATTCTGTACAGCTTCTGCGATCGACACACACAAACACACACTCCAGTTTTCTTCTGGAACTCTGTGATCACCGGGAACCTTAGATGGATGTGGAATCTCAGAAGAGCGCACGCCCCCGTGGACGGTGCCTGGACGTTTTCTTGGTCGGTTCTATCGTTTTGCTCTTCCTGGTGGTGGCGACAGTTGTTGTCATGGGAACTTTGGCTCTTGTGGAGCTACGGTCAGAGATCGGGGTTAAGCCTTCTGTTGTGGATATGCAAGGTACATCGGAGACGCACCACGGCGTGCCCCTGTCCATGCCCGCGTACAAGGTGAGTACAGTAGCTAATAGCTACTAGTACAGTAACTATTAATAACGCATTATGACGTTTATTGTCTGACTGAACAAAAAA
Organism: Salmo salar; assembly: GCF_965601325.2. Lineage (NCBI taxonomy): Eukaryota > Metazoa > Chordata > Actinopteri > Salmoniformes > Salmonidae > Salmo > Salmo salar. Next base: position 13,991,341 of record NC_138302.1, read on the forward strand.
TACAGGGATGTGTTTGTGGATGAAAACGGTTTATTTTGATTCTAAAAGTAGGTCTATATATCAATTAGCTTTCCCTTTAGAGGTGCAGACTGTGGACGGTTTGCAGACTGTAGACGGTTTGCAGACTGTAGACGGACTGTAGACGGTTTGCAAACTGTGGACGGTTTGCAGACTGTGGACTGTTTGCAGACTGTGGACGGTTTGTTGCAGACTGTAGACGGTTTGCAGACTGTGGACGGTTTGCAGACTGTGGACGGTTTGTTGCAGACTGTGGACGGTTTGTTGCAGACTGTGGACGGTTTGCAGACTGTGGACGGTTTGCAGACTGTGGACGGTTTGCAGACTGTGGACGGTTTGTTGCAGACTGTAGACGTTTGCAGACTGTGGACGGTTTGTTGCAGACTGTGGATGGTTTGCAGACTGTGGACGGTGTGCAGACTGTAGACTGTTTGCAGACTGTGGACGGTTTGCAGACTGTGGACGTTTGCAGACTGTGGACGGTTTGCAGACTGTGGACGGTTTGTTGCAGACTGTGGACGGTTTGTTGCAGACTGTGGACGGTTTGCAGACTGCGGACGGTTTGTTGCAGACTGTGGACGGTTTGCAGACTGTAGACGGTTTGCAGACTGTGGACGGTTTGCAGACTGTGGACGGTTTGTTGCAGACTGTGGACGGTTTGCAGACTGTGGACGGTTTGCAGACTGTGGACGGTTTGCAGACTGTGGATGGTTTGCAGACTGTGGACGGTTTGTTGCAGACTGTAGACGGTTTGCAGACTGTGGACGGTTTGCAGACTGTGGACGGTTTGCAGACTGTGGACGGTTTGCAGACTGTGGACGGTTTGTTGCAGACTGTGGACGGTTTGCAGACTGTGGACGGTTTGCGGACTGTGAACGGTTTGTTGCAGACTGTAGACGGTTTGCAGACTGTGGACGGTTTGCAGACTGTAGTCGGTTTGTTGCAGACTGTGGACGGTTTGTTGCAGACTGTGGACGGTTTGCAGACTGTGGACGGTTTGCAGACTGTGGACGGTTTGCAGACTGTGGACTGTTTGCAGACTGTAGACGGTTTGCAGACTGTGGACGGTTTGCAGACTGGACGGTTTGCAGACTGTGGACGGTTTGCAGACTGTGGACGGTTTGCAGACTGTGGACGGTTTGCAGACTGTGGACTGTTTGCAGACTGTGGACGGTTTGCAGACTGTAGACTGTTTGCAGACTGTGGACGGTTTGCAGACTGTGGACGGTTTGCAGACTGTAGACTGTTTGCAGACTGTGGATGGTTTGCAGACTGTAGACTGTTTGCAGACTGTGGACGGTTTGTTGCAGACTGTAGACGGTTTGCAGACTGTGGACGGTTTGCAGACTGTGGACTGTTTGCAGACTGTGGACGGTTTGCAGACTGTGGACGGTTTGCAGACTGTGGACGGTTTGTTGCAGACTGTAGACGGTTTGCAGACTGTGGACGGTTTGCAGACTGTGGACGGTTTGCAGACTGTGGACGGTTTGCAGACTGTGGACGGTTTGTTGCAGACTGTGGACGGTTTGTTGCAGACTGTGGACGGTTTGCAGACTGTGGACGGTTTGTTGCAGACTGAAGACGGTTTGTTGCAGACTGTAGACGGTTTGCAGACTGTGGACGGTTTGTTGCAGACTGTGGACGGTTTGCAGACTGTGGACGGTTTGCAGACGGTGGACTGTTTGCAGACTGCAGACTGTGGACGGTTTGCAGACTGTGGACGGTTTGCAGACTGTGGACTGTTTGCAGACTGTGGACGGTTTGCAGACTGTGGACGGTTTGCAGACTGTGGACTGTTTGCAGACTGTGGACTGTTTGCAGACTGTGGACGGTTTGCAGACTGTGGACGGTTTGCAGACTGCGGACGGTTTGTTGCAGACTGCGGACGGTTTGCAGACTGTGGACGGTTTGCAGACTGTGGACGGTTTGCAGACTGTGGACTGTTTGCAGACTGTGGACGGTTTGCAGACTGTAGACTGTTTGCAGACTGTGGACGGTTTGTTGCAGACTGTAGACGGTTTGCAGACTGTGGACGGTTTGCAGACTGTGGACGGTTTGCAGACTGTGGACTGTTTGCAGACTGTGGACGGTTTGCAGACTGTGGACGGTTTGCAGACTGTGGACGGTTTGCAGACTGTGGACGGTTTGTTGCAGACTGTGGACGGTTTGCAGACTGTAGACGGTTTGCAGACTGTGGACAGTTTGCAGACTGTGGACGGTTTGCAGACTGTGGACGGTTTGCAGACTGTGGACGGTTTGCAGACTGTGGACGGTTTGCAGACTGTGGACTGTTCATCCATTTTGGACTTTTAAACCAACGATACATAGGACTACCCATTGACTCTTGAAGATTGGAACTTAAATGAGCTTTTTTTTCAACTTCTAGTTCCCCATCAGAACTCAAAATATAAGCTTGTTTTACAGAGTATCATTTAGATGTCATGGATGGTCAGTCCTTGCCTTCATAGCTCTGTCCATTCATTTTAGTGGTTACATTTCTCTAGCCTCTTCTCTCAGTCGTTCACCAAATAAAGGGTGGGTTGGCCACTTCCTTGTTGTTTGAACTCTAGATGACCCGTTTAAGGATTTAAGTCCACACAACAATACAAGTGTGTAAGCTCCAATGGTAAAATATAGTGCATTACATAGGGAATAGGTTGCCAGAGTAGTGCATTACATAGGGAATAGGTTGCCAGAGTAGTGCATTACATAGGGAATAGGTTGCCAGAGTAGTGCATTACATAAGGAATAGGTTGCCAGAGTAGTGCATTACATAGGGAATAGGTTGCCAGAGTAGTGCATTACATAGGGAATAGGTTGCCAGAGTAGTGCATTACATAGGGAATAGGTTGCCAGAGTAGTGCATTACATAGGGAATAGGTTGCCAGAGTAGTGCATTACATAGGGAATAGGTTGCCAGAGTAGTGCATTACATAGGGAATAGGTTGCCAGAGTAGTGCATTACATAGGGAATAGGTTGCCAGAGTAGTGCATTACATAGGGAATAGGTTGCCAGAGTAGTGCATTACATAGGGAATAGGTTGCCAGAGTAGTGCATTACATAGGGAATAGGTTGCCAGAGTAGTGCATTACATAGGGAATAGGTTGCCAGAGTAGTGCATTACATAGGGAATAGGTTGCCAGAGTAGTGCATTACATAGGGAATAGGTTGCCAGAGTAGTGCATTACATAGGGAATAGGTTGCCAGAGTAGTGCATTACATAGGGAATAGGTTGCCAGAGTAGTGCATTACATAGGGAATAGGTTGCCAGAGTAGTGCATTACATAGGGAATAGGTTGCCAGAGTAGTGCATTACATAGGGAATAGGTTGCCAGAGTAGTGCATTACATAGGGAATAGGTTGCCAGAGTAGTGCATTACATACAGATGTAGGGTGTGTAACCTCCTAACTGTCCTCCCTACTCTTCTTCCCCATCCTCAGATGCAGAACTTGGCCTACCTGCAACTCACCTCCGGTAAGTTCAATCACCTTTCAACTGTCATTTTAAACCAAACGTCATGTAGATCAAGTAGTTACAATGAATGATGTTAGACTTCTCTTCTATTTGTATTAGTTGTCCATTGTAGGAGTGTTGATTTATATTTCATTTTTATTTAACCTTTATTTAAGTAGGCAAGTCAGTTAAGAACAAATTCTTGTTTACAATGACGGCCTACATCAATCAGGTCCAACCTGTCCATGTAATCTTATTCATTATTATCTAAAAGGCTAGACTGATCCTAGATCAGCCCTACAACTCTGAGATGCATTGGGGATATGGTGTCGCTCTGGATAAGAGCACCTGCTAAATTACCAAAATTCAATGTTAACATAGTCCTTGATTAGTGTCCTAATGAAATGGAATGTAAACACACAGTCCTTGATTAGTGTCCTAATGAAATGGGATGTAAACACACAGTCCTTGATTAGTGTCCTAATGAAATGGGATGTAAACACAGTCCTTGATTAGTGTCCTAATGAAATGGAATGTAAACACACAGTCCTTGATTAGTGTCCTAATGAAATGGGATGTAAACACACAGTCCTTGATTAGTGTCCTAATGAAATGGGATGTAAACACACAGTCCTTGATTAGTGTCCTAATGAAATGGAATGTAAACACAGTCCTTGATTAGTGTCCTAATGAAATGGAATGTAAACACAGTCCTTGATTAGTGTCCTAATGAAATGGAATGTAAACACAGTCCTTGATTAGTGTCCTAATGAAATGGGATGTAAACACAGTCCTTGATTAGTGTCCTAATGAAATGGAATGTAAACACAGTCCTTGATTAGTGTCCTAATGAAATGGAATGTAAACACAGTCCTTGATTAGTGTCCTAATGAAATGGAATGTAAACACAGTCCTTGATTAGTGTCCTAATGAAATGGGATGTAAACACAGTCCTTGATTAGTGTCCTAATGAAATGGAATGTAAACACAGTCCTTGATTAGTGTCCTAATGAAATGGAATGTAAACACAGTCCTTGATTAGTGTCCTAATGAAATGGGATGTAAACACAGTCCTTGATTAGTGTCCTAATGAAATGGAATGTAAACACAGTCCTTGATTAGTGTCCTAATGAAATGGGATGTAAACACAGTCCTTGATTAGTGTCCTAATGAAATGGAATGTAAACACAGTCCTTGATTAGTGTCCTAATGAAATGGAATGTAAACACAGTCCTTGATTAGTGTCCTAATGAAATGGGATGTAAACACAGTCCTTGATTAGTGTCCTAATGAAATGGAATGTAAACACAGTCCTTGATTAGTGTCCTAATGAAATGGAATGTAAACACAGTCCTTGATTAGTGTCCTAATGAAATGGGATGTAAACACAGTCCTTGATTAGTGTCCTAATGAAATGGAATGTAAACACAGTCCTTGATTAGTGTCCTAATGAAATGGAATGTAAACACAGTCCTTGATTAGTGTCCTAATGAAATGGGATGTAAACACACAGTCCTTGATTAGTGTCCTAATGAAATGGGATGTAAACACAGTCCTTGATTAGTGTCCTAATGAAATGGAATGTAAACACACAGTCCTTGATTAGTGTCCTAATGAAATGGAATGTAAACACAGTCCTTGATTAGTGTCCTAATGAAATGGAATGTAAACACAGTCCTTGATTAGTGTCCTAATGAAATGGAATGTAAACACAGTCCTTGATTAGTGTCCTAATGAAATGGAATGTAAACACACAGTCCTTGATTAGTGTCCTAATGAAATGGAATGTAAACACAGTCCTTGATTAGTGTCCTAATGAAATGGAATGTAAACACAGTCCTTGATTAGTGTCCTAATGAAATGGAATGTAAACACAGTCCTTGATTAGTGTCCTAATGAAATGGAATGTAAACACAGTCCTTGATTAGTGTCCTAATGAAATGGAATGTAAACACAGTCCTTGATTAGTGTCCTAATGAAATGGAATGTAAACACAGTCCTTGATTAGTGTCCTAATGAAATGGGATGTAAACACAGTCCTTGATTAGTGTCCTAATGAAATGGGATGTAAACACAGTCCTTGATTAGTGTCCTAATGAAATGGGATGTAAACACAGTCCTTGATTAGTGTCCTAATGAAATGGAATGTAAACACAGTCCTTGATTAGTGTCCTAATGAAATGGAATGTAAACACAGTCCTTGATTACTGTCCTAATGAAATGGAATGTAAACACAGTCCTTGATTAGTGTCCTAATGAAATGGGATGTAAACACAGTCCTTGATTAGTGTCCTAATGAAATGGGATGTAAACACAGTCCTTGATTAGTGTCCTAATGAAATGGAATGTAAACACAGTCCTTGATTAGTGTCCTAATGAAATGGAATGTAAACACAGTCCTTGATTAGTGTCCTAATGAAATGGGATGTAAACACAGTCCTTGATTAGTGTCCTAATGAAATGGGATGTAAACACAGTCCTTGATTAGTGTCCTAATGAAATGGGATGTAAACACAGTCCTTGATTAGTGTCCTAATGAAATGGGATGTAAACACAGTCCTTGATTAGTGTCCTAATGAAATGGGATGTAAACACAGTCCTTGATTAGTGTCCTAATGAAATGGGATGTAAACACAGTCCTTGATTAGTGTCCTAATGAAATGGGATGTAAACACAGTCCTTGATTA
>NC_138302.1:14007500-14015000 GCF_965601325.2 Salmo salar
TTAAAATAATGTTGTGATCCTAACTGACCTAAGACAGGGGATTTTTACTAGGATTAAATGTCAGGAATTTTAAAGTTGAAATGTATTTGGCTAAGGTGTATGTAAACTTCCGACTTCAACTGTACATATATAAACATATAGCCATATATATATATAAACATATAGCCATATATGTATAAAAATATAACCATATATATAAACATAGAGCCATATATATATGAACGTAGAACCGTATATGTATAAGCATTGAGCCATATATAAACATAGAGCCATATATAAACATAGAACCATATATATATATGTTTATATATATGGCTCTATGTTTATATACATATATTGTTCTATGTTTATATATATATATATGGTTCTATGTTTATATATGGCTCAATATAAATAAACATAAAACCATCTATAAACAAGACAGAGATTCAATCCTATGCTATGATACAGTTTTACTTGAATTTAAATGTCCAGCATCCAATAGCAACAAAGCCAGGATTCAATCCAATGCAAGGTATAAAAGAGCCCATTAGCTTTATGTTTCTCTGTCCTGGGTGCTGTTGTTTGTAGCACTAGCCCAGTGTTTCTCAGTCCTGGTCGTGGGTGCTGTTGTTTGTAGCACTAGCCCAGTGTTTCTCAGTCCTGGTCGTGGGTGCTGTTGTTTGTAGCACTAGCCCAGTGTTTCTCAGTCCTGGTCGTGGGTGCTGTTGTTTGTAGCACTAGCCCAGTGTTTCTCAGTCCTGGTCGTGGGTGCTGTTGTTTGTAGCACTAGCCCAGTGTTTCTCAGTCCTGGTCGTGGGTGCTGTTGTTTGTAGCACTAGCCCAGTGTTTCTCAGTCCTGGTCGTGGGTGCTGTTGTTTGCAGCACTAGCCCAGTGTTTCTCAGTCCTGGTCGTGGGTGCTGTTGTTTGCAGCACTAGCCCAGTGTTTCTCAGTCCTGGTCGTGGGTGCTGTTGTTTGCAGCACTAGCCCAGTGTTTCTCAGTCCTGGTCGTGGGTGCTGTTGTTTGTAGCACTAGCCCAGTGTTTCTCAGTCCTGGTCGTGGGTGCTGTTGTTTGTAGCACTAGCCCAGTGTTTCTCAGTCCTGGTCGTGGGTGCTGTTGTTTGTAGCACTCCCACAGTTCATTCAAGTAATCAACTCCTCAGCAGGTTTTTGCACCCCTTTGTGTCCCCAGGACCAGGATTCAGAAACACTACACTAGACAGCCAACAATGGATTTTTAAAGGAATTTTCCCCGCCATTTGCCGAGATGGCATTCACGGTAATAGCTGCAGATGTTGTCTCAAGATTAAAATACCTTTATAAAAACAATAGTCTGTTTTCTTGTGTGATTCTCTATAACACGCCTTGGTTAGAATCTATACATTGAAATAATATAACTGACCCACAAATCTGATTGACAAATGTACGTGTGTGTGTGTGTCAATACACACCGTCTCCTAAATCATGAATGCCCCCATGAAATTATCTTCAGCTCCAAGTCTCAGGAGCGTCCCGTTGTCCACGGTTACATAGATGATGTCTCCAGGCAACAGATGGAAGACTCCGCCCAGGTAGCTGTTCAGAAGATTCTGATGAGAAATCTTCTTTGGTCTGGAATCCTGGGAAGTACAATGGAACCTAACGGAGAGACAGGCAGACACTTAGACTGCATCCCAAAAGGACCACCACCTCACACACACTCACTGACCTGTTAGCTTTCATCAACACATTCCCCCCTCCCCCTCCCAGGACCACCACCTCACAAACACTCACTGACCTGTTAGATTTCATCAACACAAGTGGTTTGTTTTTGTAACCCTCGGTGATCCACATCACCTTGTGTTTGAACAGAATGCAGTCTTCAACAAAGTGCACTTTGGAGTAGACATAGTAGTGCCCTTCCCTCTGTGCTACCAGGTGGCCATCTTTGTAGTCCATCTGATCTGTGAAGGCAGACAGACCCTTGTCTGATTCCCACAAAACGACACTATCCTCACCCACTGACCGGGGGGAGCCTGGGAGACGGAGGGGGGAGTGGAGGTACGGGATGGAGGGAAGGGAGCGAGGGAGAGTAAGGGGAGGGGGAGAGAGATGGGGGAATGGGGTGGAGAAAGATATGGGGCAGAGGGGGAGTTTAGAGAGCAGATATTGCTGGTTAAGTGTGTGTGTGTGTGTGTGTGTGTGTGTGTGTGTGTGTGTGTGTGTGTGTGTGTGTGTGTGTGTGTGTGTGTGTGTGTGTGTGTGCTTACGTTTCTGTGTGTGTTTCTGTTTGTGTGTGTGCTTCTGTGTGTGTGTGTGTGTGCTTCTGTGTGTGCGTGTGTGTGTGTGTGTGTGTGTGTGTGTGTGTGTGTGTGTGTGTGTGTGTGTGTGTGTGTGTGTGTGTGTGTGTTGAGAAGCTGTACTGTACCTATCAAGTGTGCTGAGGGTTTCCGTTGGATCTCAGGTGGGCTTGTCCTCGTCGTAGGGTCGACTAAAATCTCATTGGTCTCTGTCAGGGGACAAGAAATTATTTCATGAGAGAGAGAGAGAGACAGAGAGGGGGTGGGGGGAGAATGGAGAGAAAGAGGGAGGGAGAAAGAAAGAGAAAGAGAAAGAGAAAGAGAGAGAGAGATCAACTTTCAGAAAATCAAAGTTGTGATTTTCCAGAAAAGGGCCAGGAATCAGAGAAGTAGACACTCCTTCACTGTGGTTGAACATACATGGTACAACTACCTGGGACTAACAGTCTGGCAGTATATCCACGAATACAACTACCTGGGACTAACAGTCTGGCAGTATATCCACGAATACAACTACCTGGGACTACCAGTCTGGCAGTATATCCCCGAATACAACTACCTGGGACTAACAGTCTGGCAGTATATCCACGAATACAACTACCTGGGACTAACAGTCTGGCAGTATATCCACGAATACAACTACCTGGGACTAACAGTCTGGCAGTATATCCACGAATACAACTACCTGGGACTAACAGTCTGGCAGTATATCCACGAATACAACTACCTGGGACTAACAGTCTGGCAGTATATCCACGAATACAACTACCTGGGACTAACAGTCTGGCAGTATATCCACGAATACAACTACCTGGGACTAACAGTCTGGCAGTATATCCACGAATACAACTACCTGGGACTAACAGTCTGGCAGTATATCCACGAATACAACTACCTGGGACTAACAGTCTGGCAGTATATCCACGAATACAACTACCTGGGACTAACAGTCTGGCAGTATATCCACGAATACAACTACCTGGGACTAACAGTCTGGCAGTATATCCACGAATACAACTACCTGGGACTAACAGTCTGGCAGTATATCCACGAATACAACTACCTGGGACTAACAGTCTGGCAGTATATCCACGAATACAACTACCTGGGACTAACAGTCTGGCAGTATATCCACGAATACAACTACCTGGGACTAACAGTCTGGCAGTATATCCACGAATACAACTACCTGGGACTAACAGTCTGGCAGTATATCCACGAATACAACTACCTGGGACTAACAGTCTGGCAGTATATCCACGAATACAACTACCTGGGACTAACAGTCTGGCAGTATATCCACGAATACAACTACCTGGGACTAACAGTCTGGCAGTATATCCTCGAATACAACTACCTGGGACTAACAGTCTGGCAGTATATCCACGAATACAACTACCTGGGACTACCAGTCTGGCTGTATATCCCCGAATACAACTACCTGGGACTAACAGTCTGGCAGTATATCCACGAATACAACTACCTGGGACTAACAGTCTGGCAGTATATCCTCGAATACAACTACCTGGGACTAACAGTCTGGCAGTATATCCAGAATACAACTACCTGGGACTACCAGTCTGGCAGTATATCCACGAATACAACTACCTGGGACTAACAGTCTGGCAGTATATCCACGAATACAACTACCTGGGACTAACAGTCTGGCAGTATATCCCCGAATACAACTACCTGGGACTAACAGTCTGGCAGTATATCCACGAATACAACTACCTGGGACTACCAGTCTGGCAGTATATCCTTGAATACAACTACCTGGGACTAACAGTCTGGCAGTATATCCACGAATACAACTACCTGGGACTAACAGTCTGGCAGTATATCCACGAATACAACTACCTGGGACTAACAGTCTGGCAGTATATCCACGAATACAACTACCTGGGACTAACAGTCTGGCAGTATATCCCGAATACAACTACCTGGGACTAACAGTCTGGCAGTATATCCACGAATACAACTACCTGGGACTAACAGTCTGGCAGTATATCCACGAATACAACTACCTGGGACTAACAGTCTGGCAGTATATCCACGAATACAACTACCTGGGACTAACAGTCTGGCAGTATATCCACGAATACAACTACCTGGGACTAACAGTCTGGCAGTATATCCACGAATACAACTACCTGGGACTAACAGTCTGGCAGTATATCCACGAATACAACTACCTGGGACTAACAGTCTGGCAGTATATCCACGAATACAACTACCTGGGACTAACAGTCTGGCAGTATATCCACGAATACAACTACCTGGGACTACCAGTCTGGCAGTATATCCACGAATACAACTACCTGGGACTACCAGTCTGGCAGTATATCCACGAATACAACTACCTGGGACTAACAGTCTGGCAGTATATCCACGAATACAACTACCTGGGACTAACAGTCTGGCAGTATATCCACGAATACAACTACCTGGGACTAACAGTCTGGCAGTATATCCACGAATACAACTACCTGGGACTAACAGTCTGGCAGTATATCCACGAATACAACTACCTGGGACTAACAGTCTGGCAGTATATCCACGAATACAACTACCTGGGACTAACAGTCTGGCAGTATATCCACGAATACAACTACCTGGGACTAACAGTCTGGCAGTATATCCACGAATACAACTACCTGGGACTAACAGTCTGGCAGTATATCCACGAATACAACTACCTGGGACTAACAGTCTGGCAGTATATCCACGAATACAACTACCTGGGACTAACAGTCTGGCAGTATATCCACGAATACAACTACCTGGGACTAACAGTCTGGCAGTATATCCCCGAATACAACTACCTGGGACTAACAGTCTGGCAGTATATCCACGAATACAACTACCTGGGACTAACAGTCTGGCAGTATATCCACGAATACAACTACCTGGGACTAACAGTCTGGCAGTATATCCACGAATACAACTACCTGGGACTACCAGTCTGGCAGTATATCCACGAATACAACTACCTGGGACTAACAGTCTGGCAGTATATCCACGAATACAACTACCTGGGACTAACAGTCTGGCAGTATATCCACGAATACAACTACCTGGGACTAACAGTCTGGCAGTATATCCACGAATACTAAAGAAAGTACCAAATAACGCATGCAGAGCAGAACTCTGACAATTTCGTTTTAATTGTAAATATAAAGAAAAGGCCACAAAAATGTTGGCCTCAAAAGAGAAAAGAAATGGTCAGAATATCTCTAGTCTGTCAGAGATACAACACAGAGACAGACCACCAACTGGTCAGAATATCTCTACTCTGTCAGAGATACAACACAGAGACAGACCACCAACTGGTCAGAATATCTCTACTCTGTCAGAGATACAACACAGAGACAAACCACCAACTGGTCAGAATATATCTACTCTGTCAGAGATACAACACAGAGACAAACCACCAACTGGTCAGAATATCTCTACTCTGTCAGAGATACAACACAGAGACAAACCACCAACTGGTCAGAATATCTCTACTCTGTCAGAGATACAACACAGAGACAAACCACCAACTGGTCAGAATATCTCTACTCTGTCAGAGATACAACACAGAGACAAACCACCAACTGGTCAGAATATCTCTACTCTGTCAGAGATACAACACAGAGACAGACCACCAACTGGTCAGAATATATCTACTCTGTCAGAGATACAACACAGAGACAGACCACCAACTGGTCAGAATATATCTACTCTGTCAGAGATACAACACAGAGACAGACCACCAACTGGTCAGAATATCTCTACTCTGTCAGATACAACACAGAGACAGACCACCAACTGGTCAGAATATATCTACTCTGTCAGAGATACAACACAGAGACAGACCACCAACTGGTCAGAATATATCTACTCCGTCAGAGATACAACACAGAGACAGACCACCAACTGGTCAGAATATCTCTACTCTGTCAGATACAACACAGAGACAGACCACCAACTGGTCAGAATATATCTACTCTGTCAGAGATACAACACAGAGACAGACCACCAACTGGTCAGAATATATCTACTCTGTCAGAGATACAACACAGAGACAGACCACCAACTGGTCAGAATATATCTACTCTGTCAGAGATACAACACAGAGACAGACCACCAACTGGTCAGAATATCTCTACTCTGTCAGATACAACACAGAGACAGACCACCAACTGGTCAGAATATATCTACTCTGTCAGAGATACAACACAGAGACAGACCACCAACTGGTCAGAATATCTCTACTCTGTCAGATACAACACAGAGACAGACCACCAACTGGTCAGAATATATCTACTCTGTCAGAGATACAACACAGAGACAGACCACCAACTGGTCAGAATATATCTACTCTGTCAGAGATACAACACAGAGACAGACCACCAACTGGTCAGAATATCTCTACTCTGTCAGATACAACACAGAGACAGACCACCAACTGGTCAGAATATCTCTAGTCTGTCAGAGATACAACACAGAGACAAACCACCAACTGGTCAGAATATCTCTACTCTGTCAGAGATACAACACAGAGACAAACCACCAACTGGTCAGAATATCTCTACTCTGTCAGAGATACAACACAGAGACAGACCACCAACTGGTCAGAATATCTCTAGTCTGTCAGAGATACAACACAGAGACAAACCACCAACTGGTCAGAATATATCTACTCTGTCAGAGATACAACACAGAGACAAACCACCAACTGGTCAGAATATATCTACTCTGTCAGAGATACAACACAGAGACAGACCACCAACTGGTCAGAATATCTCTACTCTGTCAGATACAACACAGAGACAGACCACCAACTGGTCAGAATATATCTACTCTGTCAGAGATACAACACAGAGACAGACCACCAACTGGTCAGAATATATCTACTCTGTCAGAGATACAACACAGAGACAGACCACCAACTGGTCAGAATATCTCTACTCTGTCAGATACAACACAGAGACAGACCACCAACTGGTCAGAATATCTCTACTCTGTCAGAGATACAACACAGAGACAAACCACCAACTGGTCAGAATATCTCTACTCTGTCAGAGATACAACACAGAGACAAACCACCAACTGGTCAGAATATCTCTAGTCTGTCAGAGATACAACACAGAGACAAACCACCAACTGGTCAGAATACATCTACTCTGTCAGAGATACAACACAGAGACAAACCACCAACTGGTCAGAATATATCTACTCTGTCAGAGATACA
>NC_138302.1:14025000-14057500 GCF_965601325.2 Salmo salar
TCACCATACAGCAGGAAGTATCAGAACATACTTCATAACACCTCACCATACAGCAGGAAGTATCAGAACATACTTCATAACACCTCACCATACAGCAGGAAGTATCAGAACATACTTCATAACACCTCACCATACAGCAGGAAATATCAGAACATACTTCATAACACCTCACCATACAGCAGAAATATCAGAACATACTTCATAACACCTCACCATACAGCAGGAAGTATCAGAACATACTTCATAACACCTCACCATACAGCAGGAAGTATCAGAACATACTTCATAACACCTCACCATACAGCAGGAAGTATCAGAACATACTTCATAACACCTCACCATACAGCAGGAAGTATCAGAACATACTCCATAACACCTCACCATACAGCAGGAAGTATCAGAACATACTTCATAACACCTCACCATACAGCAGGAAGTATCAGAACATACTCCATAACACCTCACCATACAGCAGGAAGTATCAGAACATACTTCATAACACCTCACCATACAGCAGGAAGTATCAGAACATACTTCATAACACCTCACCATACAGCAGGAAGTATCAGAACATACTTCATAACACCTCACCATACAGCAGGAAGTATCAGAACATACTTCATAACACCTCACCATACAGCAGGAAGTATCAGAACATACTTCATAACACCTCACCATACAGCAGGAAGTATCAGAACATACTTCATAACACCTCACCATACAGCAGGAAGTATCAGAACATACTTCATAACACCTCACCATACAGCAGGAAATATCAGAACATACTTTATGACAGGAGACAGAAGAATATTGGAGGAAGAGTGTAGGACAGGTTCTGGTCCAATACAGTACTAGAACTAGGACAGGTTGTGGTCCAATACAGTACTAGAACTAGGACAGGTTCTGGTCCATTACAGTAATAGAACTAGGACAGGTTATGGTCCATTACAGTAATAGAACTAGGACAGGTTATGGTCCATTACAGTACTAGAACTAGGACAGGTTATGGTCCATTACAGTACTAGAACTAGGACAGGCCCTGGTCAACTACAGCAATAGAACTAGGACAGCTTATGGTCCATAACAGCACTAGAACTAGGACAGGCCCTGGTCAACTACAGCAATAGAACTAGGACAGGTTATGGTCCATTACAGTACTAGAACTAGGACAGGCTCTGGTCCACTACAGTAATAGAACTAGGACAGGTTCTGGTCCATTACAGTACTAGAACTAGGACAGGATATGGTCCATTACAGTACTAGAACTAGGACAGGTTCTGGTCCATTACAGTACTAGAACTAGGACAGGTTCTGGTCCACTACAGTAATAGAACTAGGACAGGTTCTGGTCCACTACAGTAATAGAACTAGGACAGGTTATGGTCCATTACAGTACTAGAACAAGGACAGGTTATGGTCCACTACAGTAATAGAACTAGGACAGGTTCTGGTCCACTACAGTAATAGAACTAGGACAGGTTATGGTCCATTACAGTACTAGAACTAGGACAGGCTCTGGTCCATTACAGTAATAGAACTAGGACAGGTTATGGTCCATTACAGTACTAGAACTAGGACAGGCTCTGGTCCACTACAGTAATAGAACTAGGACAGGTTATGGTCCATTACAGTACTAGAACTAGGACAGGCTCTGGTCCACTACAGTAATAGAACTAGGACAGGCTCTGGTCCATTACAGTACTAGAACTAGGACAGGCTCTGGTCCATTACAGTAATAGAACTAGGACAGTTTATGGTCCACTACAGTAATAGAACTAGGACAGGTTCTGGTCCACTACAGTAATAGAACTAGGACAGGTTGTGGTCCACTACAGTACTAGAACAAGGACAGGTTATGGTCCACTACAGTACTAGAACAAGGACAGGTTATGGTCCATTACAGTACTAGAACTAGGACAGGTTCTGATCCATTACAGTAATAGAACTAGGACAGGTTCTGGTCCATTACAGTACTAGAACTAGGACAGGTTCGTGTCCATTACAGTAATAAAACTAGGACAGGTTCGTGTCCATTACAGTACTAGAACTAGGACAGGTTCTGGTCCATTACAGTAATATAACTAGGACAGGTTATGGTCCACTACAGTACTAGAACTAGGACAGGCTCTGGTCCACTACAGTAATAGAACTAGGACAGGTTCTGGTCCACTACAGTAATAGAACTAGGACAGGTTATGGTCCACTACAGTAATAGACCTAGGACAGGTTATGGTCCACTACAGTAATAGAACAAGGACAGGTTCTGGTCCATTAGAGTACTAGAACTAGGACAGGTTCTGGTCCACTACAGTAATATAACTAGGACAGGTTCTGGTCCACTACAGTACTAGAACTAGGACAGGTTATGGTCCACTACAGTAATAGAACTAGGACAGGTTATGGTCCACTACAGTAATAGAACTAGGACAGGTTCTGGTCCATTACAGTACTAGAACTAGGACAGGTTATGGTCCATTACAGTACTAGAACTAGGACAGGTGACTGGGAACAGAAGTCAATTCAATGTATATTTCTCGGGGGTTCAACGTCATTTCACTGAAATGACAGTGTGCCCAGTGAGAAGCCACAAATGACATTGATTTTCTGTTAGCTGCAGCAGCAACCATTCAAATGTTTCCACTGATAAGTTATCTCATTTAGATAGGCCAGTGTTATTATTGGAGTATGTTAGCATAATCTGTTTACAACATCACAAACTATTTTTACAAAAATAGTTTTAATATAGGCTTTTCAAATGAAGAGCAAAGAAGGGCTTCTGTCCATGTTCATTAGGCTACAACTTAGCTTATGTGTACAATTTATTTCAACTCATGAATTTACAAATTTACAATGTAGTTTATAATTCTTTAGAGTCTAAAACGTTTTGGGGGGGCCCTTTAGTTATATTTAAAATATATTAAAAAATGATTTGATAAAATATTGATTTTGGCCTTTACTACGAAAGGCCATAGAAACGCATTGAATAACACATTCATAAGTGGCAAAAAGGACAGTCAAACAATAAATAATAAGAAACAAGTGTCTGTCCTAAATCGAGGAGAAATGTAAAAAAACATCTGTAAATATATTAAATGACATTGTACACATTTTAACTGTTTTTGGGGGGTAGGCACAAACAAATGAATGTCCCAAGCAAGGATTCCCCCTCAACGATTGGTCCCGCAGTGTGTCAGTCATACGGATATTCTAGCCAATCGTCTGACCGGAAAAGTTCAACAGACGTTGCGGAAGACAGAAACATGCTGTTGGAAGTTGGCTAGCTAGCCAGGATGATAACGTAGCTAGCTGTAATATCTCAGCACATTGAGGAAGCAAATTCATCTATCGTCATGGACACACTTCGGAAAGCAGGACGAGGCAGCACAACATGCGTTTTCATTGCGTTAGTTGTGGCGACGTGTCTTGAAACGATTCGTGCTTTCGGCCATAGCCAAGACAGCGAATTCACGTTTATCTTACCAGCCGGAAGAACCGAATGCTTCTTCCAAACGGCTGCGAAGAACGTTACCATGGAAGTGGAGTATCAGGTAAACTAACTAGTTGCTTAGCTGTCTAGTGTGTGCATTGGCGAGCAACAAAAGATCGCAACACAGAAGTAGCAGGCTTGAAACGTTAGCTAATGTAAACACGATACAGTCCCAGAAAGGCTAGTTGTGACAATGATGCTATTCTCAGTTCTCCTCCTGAGATGGCTAACTACAGTAGCAAGCTAGTCGCGCCAGATAACGTTATCTAGCTAGTTAAGGAGATAGCCACAGCAGCAAGCGATCTGGTTGTGCACTTAAGCATTTATGCTGTGTAGGACACTTGCCCCAGGCTACGCTTGCCGTACAAGCAATGATGCTGTTTTTCAGTGGTTTCCCCATCTATAACCTAACTTTTCGTATGATGCAGGTGAACCATATAGCTATAACCAAATTGTATCTTTCTCCTAAGGAACGGGAAAGTGCGATACCTAGTCAGTTGTACAACGGAATGTCTTCCGCATTTAACCCAACCCCTCTGAATCAGAGAGGTGCGGGGGCTGCCTTAATCGACCTCCACGTCTTCGGCGCCCGGGGAACAGGGGGTTAACTCCTGAGAGGGGTACATTTGCTCGTTAAATACTGTTTTATGAATGTGTCTCTCTGCATCTCTCGTCTTCCACTCTGCAGAGATTTAGCCAGTGTAAGTGTTACAAATACATCCTACCTAGTGATGTAAATACATCATTATAAACTGGGTCGTTTGAGCCCTGACTGCTGATTGGCTGACAACCGTGGTATATCAGACCGTATACCATGGGTATGACAAAACGTTGTTTTTGCTGTTATAACTACGTTGGTAATCAGTTTTATAATAGCAATAAGGCACCTCGGGGGGTTTGTGGTATATGGCCGTTATACCACGGCTGTGTCCAGGCATTCCGCGATACGTCGTGCCTAAGAACAGCCCTTAGCCGTGGTATATTGGCCATATACCACACCTCCTTGGGCCTTATTGCTTAATTCTACCACTTCACCTACATCTTGACACAAACTGCTCTAACAACTCTCTCAATTAGGTCATATCTATCAATATGTGTCTTCGTTCTATAGCCTATCTGTCCCAGTCCATCCACAGAGGGTAGCTAGCCTGATCCCAGATCTGTTTGTGCTTTTGCCTACTCCATTGTCAAGCATGTTGGCAAGAGAGCAGAAACAGAGTGGCCCCCCAGGCTACAGGGTAGCTCCAAGACTAGAGATCTATGTAAGTGCACACTTCAGAGGAGTAGAGATTATTGGGACGCAGGCAGCTCTAGTCTGTTTGTTCAGTGGGAGAGTCCCTGTAGTGGAGTTTACAGGCAGCTTGGCACCTATTCAACTCAACCGTGTGTGTCAAATCAAATCAAAATCAAATGTTATTTGTCACATACACATGGTTAGCAGTTGTTAATGCGAGTGTAGCGAAATGCTTGTGCTTCTAGTTCCGACCATGCAGTAATATCTAACAAGTAATATAACCTTACAATTTCACAACAACTACCTTGTACACACAAGTGTAAAGGAATGAATATGAATATGTACATAAATATATGGATGAGTGATGGCCGAACGGCAAATTGGAGTGAGTCTAGGGTGTCAGGTAGGGTGGAGGTGATATGGTCCTTGACTAGTCTTTCAAAGCACTTCATGATGTGTGTGTGTGTTGTGTAACCCCTCTCAGGCAGTGTGTGTGTGTGTTGTGTAACACCTCTCAGGCAGTGTGTGTGTGTGTGTTGTGTAACACCTCTCAGGCAGTGTGTGTGTGTGTTGTGTAACCCCTCTCAGGCAGTGTGTGTGTGTGTTGTGTAACCCCTCTCAGGCAGTGTGTGTGTGTGTTGTGTAACCCCTCTCAGGCAGTGTGTGTGTGTGTTGTGTAACCCCTCTCAGGCAGTGTGTGTGTGTGTTGTGTAACCCCTCTCAGGCAGTGTGTGTGTGTGTTGTGTAACCCCTCTCAGGCAGTGTGTGTGTGTGTTGTGTAACCCCTCTCAGGCAGTGTGTGTGTGTGTGTTGTGTAACCCCTCTCAGGCAGTGTGTGTGTGTGTGTTGTGTAACCCCTCTCAGGCAGTGTGTGTGTGTGTGTGTTGTGTAACCCCTCTCAGGCAGTGTGTGTGTGTGTGTTGTGTAACCCCTCTCAGGCAGTGTGTGTGTGTGTGTTGTGTAACCCCTCTCAGGCAGTGTGTGTGTGTGTTGTGTAACCCCTCTCAGGCAGTGTGTGTGTGTGTTGTGTAACCCCTCTCAGGCAGTGTGTGTGTGTGTTGTGTAACCCCTCTCAGGCAGTGTGTGTGTGTGTTGTGTAACCCCTCTCAGGCAGTGTGTGTGTGTGTTGTGTAACCCCTCTCAGGCAGTGTGTGTGTGTGTTGTGTAACCCCTCTCAGGCAGTGTGTGTGTGTGTTGTGTAACCCCTCTCAGGCAGTGTGTGTGTGTGTGTTGTGTAACCCCTCTCAGGCAGTGTGTGTGTGTGTTGTGTAACCCCTCTCAGGCAGTGTGTGTGTGTGTGTTGTGTAACCCCTCTCAGGCAGTGTGTGTGTGTGTTGTGTAACCCTCTCAGGCAGTGTGTGTGTGTGTTGATGTGTAACCCTCTCAGGCAGTGTGTGTGTGTGTTGATGTGTAACCCCTCTCAGGCTGTGTGTGTGTTGATGTGTAACCCTCTCAGGCTGTGTGTGTGTGTTGTGTAACCCTCTCAGGCTGTGTGTGTGTGTGTGTTGATGTGTAACCCTCTCAGGCTGTGTGTGTGTGTGTTGTGTAACCCTCTCAGGCAGTGTGTGTGTGTGTGTGTGTGTGTGTGTTGATGTGTAACCCCTCTCAGGCAGTGTGTGTGTTGATGTGTAACCCTCTCAGGCAGTGTGTGTGTTGTGTAACCCTCTCAGGCTGTGTGTGTGTGTTGTGTAACCCCTCTCAGGCTGTGTGTGTGTGTGTGTGTTCAGCACTAGTGAAGGACTGAATGTTATGACATAAATCCTTGTCCTGTAACATCAGACTGTTCATGTATAGATGGGTTTTATGTGCCAGTAAGATTGACATATCTAGATGAACAGACATGTTTGTGTTTTGTTTTCCTTGTTTAATGGTGAGTGTGAGCGTGTCCATCTGATTTCAGTTGCGGTACAGAGAAACAGTTTACAGAGACTCAGTTCCTCCACCTTGGTGTAGAGATTAGGCCTATGTGATAGGGAATAGGGATGCAGACGAGCCCCTATGTACCTGTGACCAGAGCCCCTATGTAGTGTACTACCTGTGACCAAGAGCCGCTATGTAGTGTACCACCTGTGACCAGCGCCCCTATGTAGTGTACCACCTGTGACCAGAGCCCCTATGTAGTGTACCACCTGTGACCAGAGCCCCTATGTAGTGTACCACCTGTGACCAGAGCCCCTATGTAGTGTACCACCTGTGACCAGAGCCCCTATGTAGTGTACCACCTGTGACCAGAGCCCCTATGTAGTGTACCACCTGTGACCAGAGCCCCTATGTAGTGTACCACCTGTGACCAGAGCCCCTATGTAGTGTACCACCTGTGACCAGAGCCCCTATGTAGTGTACCACCTGTGACCAGAGCCCCTATGTAGTGTACTACCTGTGACCAGAGACCCTATGTAGTGTACTACCTGTGACCAAGAGCCGCTATGTAGTGTACCACCTGTGACCAGAGCCCCTATGTAGTGTACCACCTGTGACCAGAGCCCCTATGTAGTGTACCACCTGTGACCAGAGCCCCTTTGTAGTGTACCACCTGTGACCAGAGACCCTATGTAGTGTACCACCTGTGACCAGAGACCCTATGTAGTGTACCACCTGTGACCAAGAGACCCTATGTAGTGTACCACCTGTGACCAAGAGCCCCTATGTAGTGTACCACCTGTGACCAAGAGCCCCTATGTAGTGTACCACCTGTGACCAAGAGCCCCTATGTAGTGTACCACCTGTGACCAAGAGCCCCTATGTAGTGTACCACCTGTGACCAAGAGACCCTATGTAGTGTACCACCTGTGACCAAGAGACCCTATGTAGTGTACCACCTGTGACCAAGAGACCCTATGTAGTGTACCACCTGTGACCAAGAGCCCCTATGGCTTCTCAGGAGAATGGAGGTACAGAATGTTCAGATAGTTTCTGTTCAACACATTTCTATCATCTGTCAGAGAGAATAGGGGATCCTGTCAGCTCTATTTACTCTATTTCTACTTGCACCATTCAGAGGGGTTCACGTCACTGAGTACACATCCTGTTTTACTCAGGTAACATTATCAGGTAACATTATCCCACACATCATGTTTCATGTCCTAGCTCTCTGACGTGCAGTGTGACTCATATCTATGGCTGTTGTAAAAGTACCTTTCTGATTGCGTGCGTGTGCGTGTGTGTGTGTGTGTGTGTGTGTGTGTGTGTGTGTGTGTGTGTGTGTGTGTGTGTGTGTGTTCCTCTCTCCAGGTGATAGCCGGTGCAGGTATGGATGTAGATTTCAAAGTTCTCTCTCCTCACGGGTTCCAGCTCATCTCTGAGTTCCGCCGCTCAGACGGAGTCCACATGTCAGTACCGCTGCCTCTCATTGGTCCAATCTACTCACACAACATCTCTTCCGTGATGTCACAGTTCAACCTCAGATCAACCTGGTGTCTTTTGACCTCGCTCTCTCCCCTTCCCTCTCTGTTTGGTTTGCTGTTGGCTTTGTGCCCACATCTCTGATTGGTTGCTTTCTCTGTGTGAGCGCCTCTGATTGGTTGTTTTTGTTCTAGGGTGGAACCTACGGAGGCAGGAGACTACCAGATCTGTTTTGACAACAGCTTCAGCCGCTTCTCGGAGAAGATGGTCTTCTTCGAGGTTTATTTGTATTAATATATCTTTATTAATTGGTTGATTTGATTTACTGTAAGTCGCTCTGGATAACAGCATCTGCTAATTTAATCAAATGTAAATAGAGATGCTATGAAGTGTGTGTGTGTGTGTAAAAATGCAGGTCATCATCGAGGGACAGCCGGGCGACGTGGGCGGGGATGACGAGTGGGCGGGGCTTGGCGAGCCTGAGAGCCTATTGGAGTACAAGCTGGAGGACATTAGGGTGAGTAGGCTATTGGATGGATGACCATGTCTTCAACACATTCACTGGAACGGAAGAGAGAAAAAACTGAACGTACACAGTACCTTTCCTCTTTTCAAACTGCCCCTCTCTCTCTCTCTTCCTCTCTTCACCATCACCCTCTCCTTCCTCCTCCTCTTCCTCTCTTCACCATCACCCTCTCCTTCCTCCCCCCCTCTCTCTCTTCCTCTCTTCACCATCACCCTCTCCTTCCTCCCCCCCTCTCTCTCTTCCTCTCTTCACCATCACCCTCTCCTTCCTCCCCCCCTCTCTCTCTTCCTCTCTTCACCATCACCCTCTCCTTCCTCCCCCCCTCTCTCTCTCCCCCCTCCCCACCCTCCTCTCTCTCCCCCTCCCCACCCTCCTCTCTCTCCCCCCTCCCCACCCTCCTCTCTCTCCCCCCTCCCCACCCTCCTCTCTCCCCCTCCCCACCCTCCTCTCTCCCCCCTCCCCACCCTCCTCTCTCCCCCCTCCCCACCCTCCTCTCTCCCCCCTCCCCACCCTCCTCTCTCCCCCCTCCCCACCCTCCTCTCTCTCCCCCTCCCCACCCTCCTCTCTCTCCCCCTCCCCACCCTCCTCTCTCTCCCCCTCCCCTTCCTCCTCTCTCTCTCCCCCCTCCCCACCCTCCTCTCCCTCCCCACCCTCCTCTCTCTCTCCCCCCTCCCCACCCACCCTCCTCTCTCTCCCCCCTCCCCACCCACCATCCTCTCTCTCTCCCCCCTCCCCTTCCTCCTCTCTCTCCCCCCTCCCCACCCTCCTCTCTCTCCCCCCTCCCCTTCCACCTCTCTCTCCCCCTCCCCACCCTCCTCTCTCTCTCCCCTCCCCACCCTCCTCTCTCTCCCCTCCTCCCCACCCTCCTCTCTCTCTCCCCTCCCCACCCTCCTCTCTCTCCCCTCCCCACCCTCCTCTCTCTCCCCCCTCCCCACCCTCCTCTCTCTCCCCCCTCCCCACCCTCCTCTCTCTCCCCCCTCCCCACCCTCCTCTCTCCCCTCCTCTCTCTCCCCCTCCCCACCCTCCTCTCTCCCCCTCCCCACCCTCCTCTCTCCCCCCTCCCCACCCTCCTCTCTCCCCCCTCCCCACCCTCCTCTCTCCCCCCTCCCCACCCTCCTCTCTCTCCCCCTCCCCTTCCTCCTCTCTCTCTCCCCCCTCCCCACCCTCCTCTCCCTCCCCACCCTCCTCTCTCTCTCCCCCCTCCCCACCCACCCTCCTCTCTCTCCCCCCTCCCCACCCACCCTCCTCTCTCTCCCCCCTCCCCACCCACCATCCTCTCTCTCTCCCCCCTCCCCACCCACCATCCTCTCTCTCCCCCCTCCCCTTCCTCCTCTCTCCCCCCTCCCCACCCTCCTCTCTCTCTCCCCTCCCCACCCTCCTCTCTCTCCCCCCTCCCCACCCTCCTCTCTCTCCCCTCCTCCCCACCCTCCTCTCTCTCCCCCCTCCCCACCCTCCTCTCTCTCCCCCCTCCCCACCCTCCTCTCTCTCCCCCCTCCCCACCCTCCTCTCTCTCCCCCCTCCCCACCCTCCTCTCTCTCCCCTCCTCCCCACCCTCCTCTCTCCCCCCTCCCCACCCTCCTCTCTCTCCCCCCTCCCCACCCTCCTCTCTCTCCCCTCCTCCCCACCCTCCTCTCTCTCCCCCCTCCCCACCCTCCTCTCTCTCCCCCCTCCCCACCCTCCTCTCTCTCCCCTCCTCCCCACCCTCCTCTCTCCCCCCTCCCCACCCTCCTCTCTCTCCCCCCTCCCCGCCCTCCTCTCTCCCCCTCCCCACCCTCCTCTCTCCCCCCTCCCCACCCTCCTCTCTCCCCCCTCCCCACCCTCCTCTCTCCCCCTCCCCACCCTCCTCTCTCTCCCCCTCCCCTTCCTCCTCTCTCTCCCCCCTCCCCACCCTCCTCTCCCTCCCCACCCTCCTCTCTCTCTCCTCCCTCCCCACCCTCCTCTCTCTCTCCCCCCTCCCCACCCACCCTCCTCTCTCTCCCCCCTCCCCACCCACCATCCTCTCTCTCTCCCCCCTCCCCACCCACCCTCCTCTCTCTCCCCCCTCCCCACCCACCCTCCTCTCTCTCCCCCCTCCCCACCCACCATCCTCTCTCTCTCCCCCCTCCCCACCCTCCTCTCCCTCCCCACCCACCCTCCTCTCTCTCCCCCCTCCCCACCCACCCTCCTCTCTCTCCCCCCTCCCCACCCACCCTCCTCTCTCTCTCCCCCCTCCCCACCCTCCTCTCTCTCTCCCCCCTCCCCACCCTCCTCTCCCTCCCCACCCTCCTCTCTCTCTCCCCCCTCCCCACCCACCCTCCTCTCTCTCTCTCCCCCCTCCCCACCCACCTTCCTCTCTCTCTCTCCCTCCAGGAGTCCATAGACTCAGTACACCGTCGGTTAGAGAGAAGTCATCAGATGCAGACGGTACTGAGAGCGTTTGAGGCCAGGGACCGTAACCTGCTAGAAGACAACCTGTGGAGAGTCTCCTTCTGGTCCTGTACCAGTCTCATTGTAATGCTGGGGGTCGCACTAACTCAGGTAACACAGCCACACACTAGGACAACCTGTGGAGAGTCTCCTTCTGGTCCTGTACCAGTCTCCTAGTTACAGACCTGCCAACCTGCACAACATTTCAGGTCTAAGTATGCTGGTACGAAAAACGACCCTAAAATATGCAGGAAGATGCTTCTAGTTGGCAGATGGAGGTTTTTGACTCAACCGCTTGAAGTTGGGCCAATCAGAGGACTCTGGCGAGGAAGAAATCTCTAGCTCCCAGCTTGATCTCAGAAACAGCAGTAGATGTGAGGTCATTGACTAGCAAGGAAACACCTGTTGTGTTGCAGTAGGTCAGCGGTGCAGTAGGTCAGCGGTGCAGTAGGTCAGCGGTGCAGTAGGTCAGCGGTGCAGTAGGTCACTGCGTGATTGAAAACAGACATGGCATATTAAACATATTTAAAACATTTTTGCTACTGAGGAGCAGCCAATTACCAAGCACCCATAACGTCAATAGCAGGGCTATTCAACTCTGACCCTACGAGGTCCGGAGCCGGCTGGGTTTCTGTTCTACCTGATCATTAACTACACCCACCTGGTGTCCCAGGTCTAAACCGTCCCTGATTAGAGGGGAACAATGAAACAATGCAGTGGAACTGGCTAAGAGGTCCAGAGTTGAGTTTGATTTGATTTGTCCTTTATTTAACTAGGCAAGTCAATTAAGAAGAAATTCTTATTTACAGTGACGGCCTACCAAAAGGCAAAAGGCCTCCTGCGGAGACGTGGGCTGGGGCTAAAAATAAAAATATAGGACAAAACACACATCACGACAAGGGAGACACCACAACACTACATAAACAGAGACACCACAACACTACATAAACAGAGACACCACAACACTACATAAACAGAGACACCACAACACTACATAAACAGAGACACCACAACACTACATAAACAGAGACACCACAACACTACATAAACAGAGACACCACAACACTACATAAACAGAGACACCACAACACTACATAAACAGAGACACCACAACACTACATAAACAGAGACACCACAACACTACATAAACAGAGACACCACAACACTACATAAACAGAGACACCACAACACTACATAAACAGAGACACCACAACACTACATAAACAGAGACACCACAACACTACATAAACAGAGACACCACAACACTACATAAACAGAGACACCACAACACTACATAAACAGAGACACCACAACACTACATAAACAGAGACACCACAACACTACATAAACAGAGACACCACAACACTACATAAACAGAGACACCACAACACTACATAAACAGAGACACCACAACACTACATAAACAGAGACACCACAACACTACATAAACAGAGACACCACAACACTACATAAACAGAGACACCACAACACTACATAAACAGAGACACCACAACACTACATAAAGAGAGACCTAAGACAACAACACAGCACGGCAGCAACACAACATTACAACACAGCAAGGTAGCAACACAACATGACAACAACATGGTACTGTAGGAGAACAAAACATGGTACAAACATTATTGGGCACAGACAACAGCACAAAGGGCAAGAAGGTAGAGACAACAATACATCACGCAAAGCAGCCACAACTGTCAGTAAGCGTCTCCATGATTGAGTCTTTGAATAAAGATGGGTCTATAGTCTACCATTCCTATAGAGGTTCTTCTGCCAACACCATTATTGGGCTAAAAGGTGCGTTTGATTTGAGCAGTGTGGGGGTCTTCTGCCAACATCATTATGGGCTAAAAGGTGCGTTTGATTTGAGCAGTGTGGGGGTCTTCTGCCAACATCATTATGGGCTAAAAGGTGCGTTTGATTTGAGCAGTGTGGGGGTGGCGCGCGTCGTCGTGTGGGCCGGGGGGACCGTCACCACAAGTGGTTCTCATTAAAATGATTCAAGGTTGGCAGGTCTGTAGTTATGATGGGGGTCGCACTCGCACACATTTTACACACACACACACACACACACACACACAGACACACACACACACACACACTAGGACAACCTGTAGACACACTAGTTATACACACACTATACTAGTGTAATCAGTCACTCAGGTAACATTATCTCAGTGTCTAACTGTCCGTTCCTCCTCTCTCAGGTCTATACCGTCCGCAGACTGTTTGACGATAAGAGGCGTGTCTGTACATAAAGACACGCCCACTCCGCCACCTCACAGCCAATCAGGGTTAAGGTGGGAAGAGGAGAGGAGAGGAAGGAAGACGAGGAAGCAGAGGAGGATACAGAAGAGTAAATATCCTGTATCACGAATTGCACCCTATTCCCCATCTAGAGTCTATCTCTGGTCAGGAGTTTAAATTAAACATTTTTAATTGAACCTTTATTTAACTAGGCAAGCCAGTTAAGATTTACCTAGGGGCAGAACGACAGATTTGTACCTTGTCAGCTCCGGGGATTCGATCCAGCAACCTTTCGGTTACTGGCTCAACGCTCTAACCACTAGGCTACCAGCCGCGCCTAGTAGTGCACTATCTAGGGAATAGGGTGCTATTTGGGACGCTGCCGTACAACTTTGCCATCTGGGCTCAACACAGTGCCTTTTACTCCCTGGGTAGTGTTCATTAGACACAGAACTAGACAACAGTTAGAAGTGACGGAGGTCCTGCCTCAATTTGTCCAATAAGAATGTTCACTTTTGCGTTCCCGGGAAAACATTTTCCCGACCTGTTTTGTGCTTATTGAACGCAGCTCTGGGACCGTGTCCACAAAGAGTCCATGTCATCTGATTCATTATGATCTAAAGGGCCGAACTGATCCTAGATCAGCCCTCGTACTCTGAGAGACTTCATGTTCATTCATTTTTTTAGTTTTGGATCATCCCATAGAAATAGAATCACTAGAATGAGAGACTCATCGTTTGTAGATCAGTGGGTCAAGGGGCGGACTGGCATTTCGGGCAAATACCAGATGGGCTGGTTCATTTTTAGCCCAGTGGCCCTGTCTCAATTAGCATTTTGTAAAAATGATATAATATAATTTTTACAAAATGAAAATGTTCTATATCTAATAATGCGTGCGTCATGGGGAAAAAATGGGTCAGTGTGTTAGAAATTCTGCCCCTGAGTCAGTCAAATCAAATGTATTTATATAGCCCTTCGTACATCAGCTGATATCTCAAAGTGCTGTACAGAAACCCAGCCTAAAACCCCAAACAGCAAGCAATGCATGTGAAAGAAGCACGGTGGCTAGGAAAAACTCCCTAGGAAAAACTCCCTAGAAAGGCCAAAAACCTAGGAAGAAACCTAGAGAGGAACCAGGCTATGAGGGGTGGCCAGTCCTCTTCTGGCTGTGCCGGGTGGGTATTATAACAGAACATGGCCAAGATGTTAAAATGTCAGTCAGTCATCATTTACCCACAATGCATCAAGGATGTGATCCGCTCAAAAGTGCACGTTGGGTTTAAATCTCTCTAGTAATTGAATTTCTATGGATCCTCCTATTTTACCAGAACAAGCCCCACCCAACCCCTAATGTCCTCCTCTCATTGGTCCATGTCTTTGTGATGTTGTGGGTAACCAATCACCTTTTTTTGGTGTTACCGAGTTTTATGTGCCAGTAAGATTCTATGCTGATATCTAGATGAACAGGTATGTTTGTGGGTGTTTTTCCGTGTGTGTGGGTGGATGGGTGTGTGTGTGGGTGGATGGGTGTGTGTGTGGGTGGATGGGTGTGTGTGTGGGTGGATGGGTGTGTGTGTGGGTGGATGGGTGTGTGTGTGGGTGGATGGATGGGTGTGTGTGTGGGTGGATGGGTGTGTATGTGGGTGGATGGGTGTGTGTGTGGGTGGATGGGTGTGTGTGTGGGTGGATGGGTGTGTGTGTGGGTGGATGGGTGTGTGTGTGGGTGTCCATCTAACTTCAGTTGTGGTTAAGGGGACAGAAACAGTTTACAGAGAACCTAGTTTACCGTTGATCCTAAAGCTTTCGCTACGTCCCAATCCTCCACCCTCCCCCCCCCCATACTTGCCTTGCACACACTCAGTCATGGGTTTAATGGTTGAAACTCCCTCCAGCCAATGACTACACCATTCCAATGCTTTTTAAACCATAACAAAAAGTGTACGAGTGCAGACGTTGGGAGATGGGTGGAGAATTTGGAGGCAACCTGTGATTGTAACTAAGAAGGGAGTGGTACTTTGAGCATTCTTAACCATGTTGCCATGGCAGCCAGTGATTTTAATGTTGTTTTTTACACAATAAAAGACAGAACATTTGATTTGAGGAATGGTGTAGTTGTTCTTTTATTGTATAGGACCAGGACCTGGAGTCGTATCCACAAAACACCTCAGAGTAGGAGTGCTGATCCGGGATCTGTCCCTATAATCTGATTCATTATGACCTAACAGGCAAAACTGATTCTAGATCAGAACTATTCTGAGATGCTTTGTGGTTTACGGTCCCAGGATGAATGGTACTGATTGCAGTGGACAGCTGTTGCCCTCTAGTGGCGTACTGACATCATGACAAACATACAGACCACAGTATACCCTACGAAACATGTCATTTTCCAGGAAGTTGCCTTGTATTTTTTAACTTTTGTAGGCTTTTTAAATGGTCTTTAGCGCAAATACCACATAAAAGGCATCTAGCAGAAGTAAATTCATCGACAAACAAATAATATCGTATATATTTAATTTGATATATAATCGTCAAGCCCACTCAAAAGACTAGGGGACATGACCCTGAAGTTAGACGTAGGATGATGAACTGGACAGCTAACCGTGTGGCTTTCATAGGTAATTTACTCATTCAGAGAGAGGGAGAGAGAGAGGGGGAGGGAGGGAGAGAGGAGATTGATTGATTTAGACTTTATTAGGATCTCCAAGGGAAGTGGGAGGAGTCTGGAAGCGACAAAGAGAGATGGAGAGAGGTAGTTGAGCAGTGAAAGAGGGAAGGAAAAGAGAGAGATGGAGGGATACTAAACTAAAACAAGCAGCAGGTAGGCATCCCACAATCCTTCAGGAAAATACAGGAAAATGAAATGAGTGTTTGACATCCACTAAGTCACAAGGTGTGTGTGTGTGTGTGTGTGTGTGTGTGTGTGTCCACGTGCATGCTTGTGTGTTAACCTGCAGCTTGTCTTCAGGGGAAACCAGAGACATGTGAGGAGAAACATAAACAGTCTCTCACACATCTAACAGCACAACACCCTGAAAACACTAGAAGACAAGCTATCTCCACATCGCCCCCTGTGGCCAGGAGTGACATGACAGGCTCTAAGTTCTCTGTGGGGGGGCGGGGGGTCCCATTGGTAGGATCAGCTTCCCCTCCCCTAATTTTAACCTAACCTGATTAGTGGAGGTAAATGCTAAACTGACCCCAGGTCAGTGTCTAGGGGCAACTTCACCCTAGACAGTGTACCATGCAGTGTAGTACCTTATTGGTGCACCACCCTGAGGCCTAGGTTAGCATGGTAGCATTAAAGGCTAGCTCCATAGCGTCCCCATGTGGACTGGACTAGCATGACTGGGCATCACAGGCTCCATGCAGCGAGGTACCTTATTGGTGCACTGCCGCACTGCGTTGAGGATCTAACGTCTTACTGGTTGTCCTAGTGGAAATCAAAAGCCAATGAAGTGTTACGTTCCAAATATTTGATTTTAGTTTGGGAGGGAATTTAAGACGGATAATGTACTATCAAATGAACATATCAATGAATGTTGTAATGAAATGTTGACCTCTAGAGGACAAATGATCAATAAGTCTCTGAAAAGTGGGAAAGGTACTCATGGAATGTGTTCTGGTGCAATGAATCTTACTGTTGTAAATTACAGTGTGTCAATGTTATTGCATCCCTACTCAGATAAACCATATTAATAATACACACCGATGCATCAATACAATTCTCAACTGAAGCATGGCTCTGCAGTCTTGTATGTGTGTGTGTGTGTGTGTGTGTTTATATACTGACTGCAGTAGGGCCTTGGTCTTGCGTGTCGGGTCGTCTGGTTTAAAGTTCTTGTATTCCTCCACCTCTTTCTCCAGAGATAGAAGCTGGCTCTGGAGTTTACTACGTAACCCTGGCAACGTGTCCCGGATGTGGTTGGTCAGTTGCTGGAGGGAGAGAGTGTGTGTATATATACGTTTGTTCGTGTATCTGTCAAATTGTATTTGTCACATGCTTGGTAAACAACAGGTGTAGACTAACAGTGAAATGCTGAGAGAAACACACAGAGATAACAGAATACTAAACTGACATCTGGAATTGTTTTAATGTCATACCATGGATCATTTAGCTTTTTGATTTAGAATTTTAGGACCCTTTAGGTATTTGAAGAAAATATTGAATTTGTCTTTTACTACTATAGTCCATAGAAATGCATTGAATAACACATTCATAAATGGCCAAACAGACAGTAAAAAAATAAATCGTAAGGAATAAGGTTTTGAAGTGTCTGTCCAATATCTAGGACACAAAAGAAAGCTCAGGAAATACATAGATATTTTTTGGACACATATTTAACCCCTTTTTTGTGTGTGTGTGGGGCACAAAACTACTTCCGTACATTTTTTAGAACTGATAACTGGATCACGTTCAGACAAGTCCTGTGACACGTGTGGGGGTCCTAGAGCAAAACGGAGTCTCATCTTTCCATAGAGTGGTCATTTGAGTGGTAGTTTGTTGGCCTAACCCAGGGCGCCCCCCCCCGGCGTGCCGGGCGCCAACCCTCTTCCTGGAGATCTACTGTCCTGTAGGTTTTCAGTCCAACCCTCTTCCTGGAGATCTACCGTCCTGTAGGTTTTCAGTCCAACCCTCTTCCTGGAGATCTACTGTCCTGTAGGTTTTCAGTCCAACCCTCTTCCTGGAGATCTACTGTCCTGTAGGTTTTCAGTCCAACCCTCTTCCTGGAGATCTACCGTCCTGTAGGTTTTCAGTCCAACCCTCTTCCTGGAGATCTACTGTCCTGTGGGTTTTCAGTCCAACCCTCTTCCTGGAGGTTTTCAGTCCGGGCAAAATGTAAAGGCAATGGTATTCAGGCAAAACCTCATGAAAGGCATCTGGCAGAAGTAAATTAATAGACAAACACAAATATAATTAGATATTTAACTTAAAAAAATAAGCACGTTTCCACGAATTGGATAATATAATTGTCTAGCCCATAACAAAGGTTAGGGGACATGACCCTGAAGTTAGACGTAGGATGATGTCACTTTACAGTTTTTCTCAATTGCTAAAACACCATTTCTGACACCTTGCTCCATTTCCTGAAAACATTAAACCTCATCTTCAAGCACTATTTACATAACCTCTGACTCCTCTCGCAAAATGAAACATTCGCCTCAAAACAGTTTTACCTGTGTTCAAAATCAAACACTGCTCTCAAATCATAAACAAAGTGATCAAAATGATATACACTCTCAAGCAGTCAGTAAACAATACACCGAAAAATAGAAAACACATTGTTCAAAACATACAATTCTCAGGGAGAAGTACATTTTTAATCTAAAAATATATTCATATTTTTCCGTCATTGTCTTTTGATGAACGAAAACATGTTCTATCATAGTAGCTCAAAATTGATCAGAAATTACTACTCTGCTTTGCTCTTTGCAATTTAGTTTTTTTGTTCTTCCTCCTCCTTGTACCCCTATTTTTACAGTACTGTACCCTGCATCTCACAAACTTGTCCTTTGTCTCTGTGATACTGTAATTCTTGTTCTTTGTTGATACGAACCTGCAACCAGTCAAAATCTATTGAGCAGTCAGTACTGTTAATAAATGGAAAGCACAATGTTCAGGGCCATACAATCTGTCCATTGTACAGTATACAGCCTACAATGCACTGTACAACAGGGACAAAAAAGGGACAAAAATCAAAGGAGTAAACATGTGATCAATGTGCTTCTTCTTGTCTTTGGGCTGGGTCAGGCCAGAGCACTTCGTCGACATCACAAGCAATATTGTCCCTTCTGAGGCAACGGGGGAAGAAGCCTCTTGTGTGCCGTATCCAGCCCTGACATGATTCCTCACCTATATCACCACAGGCTAAATCCATGGCTTGCAGCAGATTTACTCTGGTGTAGGGTTGTCTATCATACACTTTCCATCTCCAGGAGGAGAAAAACTCCTCAATCGGATTCAGGAAAGGCGAGTATGGAGGGAGGTACAAGTTCATAAACTGCCCATTGATGTTAAACCATTCCCTTACCTGAGCAGCTCGGTGGAAACTGACATTGTCCCACAGTATCACATAGGTGGGAATGGGATTCTCATTTCGCTCTTGACACTGCTGCTCTTGAACCTGCTGCTCAAATAAAATATCTCTTAGATTGGCAATAAATGTTAGAAGGTGCTGGGTGTTATATGGCCCGAGTGTAACATGGTGATGTAGAACACCATGGTTGCTGATAGCAGCACAGATTGTGACATTGCAACCTCGTTGACCAGGGACTTCAACAATGGCCCCGCTGTCCAATCATGTTTCGGCCTCTCCTTCTCGTCTTTGTTAGATTGAAGCCTGCTTCATCGACAAAGATGAACTCATGGGGTCTGTCCAAGGATTCCAAGTCAAATATTGTCTGTGTAGAAATACAATATACTGTATGTAGGATTTTGTAAGTCGTACAGAGACAGTGCTATACTGTAGAGTACAATTAGGCCTACTGTATGCACTTCTGATTCACATACATTGTATGTACTGAAGAGTAATGTCATTCACATAGTATGTGTTAGTACTGTAGACAATCTGGATTACAGTAAATGTTTCTGAATGTACACTGACTTGCACATACTGAGCTCGCAGTTCTTTCACCCTTGGTGAGTTGCGCTCAAAAGGTACTCTGTATGCTTGTTTCATTCGCATCCTGTTACGATGGAGGACACGGTCAACTGTGGAAATGCTCACACTGTCGATTCCCTGGAAGTGTGTGTTGTCTTGTATCACTCGTTCCTGGATTTCTCTGAGTCGTATTGCATTATCTTGAAGGACCATGCCAACTATAACGGCCTCTTGCTCCCGAGTGAATATAGCTGTCCTTCCACCTGCATGTGGCAGCCTTGCAATTCTACAAAAAGTAGTTGTGCAGTTACAAAACATATTCATGCAGTACAATACATACAGTGATTAACTTTACAAATGTCTATTGAAATAGCTGCATATAGTGTAGTACAGTAAATTTGCAATGACAAAAATACAGTAGTATACTGTACCTGTTCTCTTCTCTGAATGTCCTTACTATGGTGGACACAGAAAATCGGCTCAAATTGGGTTGCACTCTAAGTCCTGCTTCCCTCATTGTCAGTCCATGGACAAGAACATGGTCTATAACTGTTGCTTGAATTTCATCAGATATTTCCACACTTTGTCTTCCTCTTTCTCTTCGTCCTCCTCTTTCTCTTTCTTGCCCTCTTCCTCCTCGTCGCCCACCTCGCATACGCACTCGTCCTCTCACATTGTTTCTTCTATCCATTCTCAGACTCTCCTTCCCACCTTCAACAACCTGTTTGCTCTCTGAACTGGCTTATATTGGTTGTGTCGCATCATTTGAAACAGGTTAAATCCATTTTGAGTGGCTGTGTTCAATCAATGACATGTGTTCTCTATTTGTATTTGATTGTTGCCACTTGTGTTTACCAGTGTGGATGACATGTGCATTAGAGTAAACAATGTGTTTTGAGAACGTGTTTAGAGTTTTGCTGAAAAGTCTAAGTGAGATCTGCAAATTGTGTTTTACCATGTGAAATGGTTTAAGGTATTGACAACAGACTGCATAATTTGCTAAATGAGTCCAGGAAACTGAGAACTTTGTTCAGCCAATGGGTTTTAGTGTTTTAGCCATTGAAAAAAAACTGTAACAGGATATTACCAAGAAGGCATCATCATCATCATCAGTATTCATTGTTAGGTGTGTCTGTCAGCTGCTCCATACTAGGGATACGATTCAGTCCAATGAGTGTTATAGAGCAGTGGGTACGTCATTTACAGAGATTGCATTCATTGAGTGATAGAGAGAGAGAGGAGGGGGGAGAGAGAGATGAGGGGAGAAATAGAGGGAGAGGGGAGAGAGAGATGAGGGGAGAAATAAAGAGAGAGGAGAGGGGAGAAAGAGAGAGAGAGAAAGAGAGAGGAGAGGGGAGGGGAGAGAGAGATGAGGGGAGAAATAGAGAGAGAAAGAGAGAGGAGAGGGGAGAGAGTGATGAGGGGAGAAATAGAGAGAGAAAGAGAGAGGAGAGGGGAGGGGAGAGAGAGATGAGGGGAGAAAGAAGAGGGGGACGAACAGTAACAAAAATACTTGAAGACAAAAATACCAGCCACCACACCTCAGTCCCTTTATCTGTTTATTATTCCATATCACTCCATCTTTATACACCTTCTTCACACTACTGTTCCATTCTACCCATCCCTCGTTCACCCAGTGATTCATTCCTTTGTTAATGTATCATTTCATTCATCTGTTCATGCAATAGGAAAGACACAGGTAAGAGGCACTTAGAAAAATACAAAAAGTCGTTTTAAAAAAAAGAATACAGTCTGAAATGGCATCCTATGTGGTGCACTACCCCCTCTGCCTGGTTTCTGATTGGTCCATTCAGGAAGCAGGTCTATTTTGATTGGTCTATTCAGGAAGCAGAGGCCAGATTGACAGCAAGCTACCATTTACAATAGACTGGGCAAAAAGCCGGGATTCAATTAAAGAAGCGATAAGCAAACAACACTCTCACCAATGATTTCCCAGATGCTTGCGGAGATCACATTTGCAGTAAATGCTGCGGATGTCATAAATGACCTTTTGTGCAGTGAGCTTATCGACAAAGCATCTTTGATTGAATCCCGGCCCTTGTCTAACAACTATCTACTACTAATTTGGTCCTTTGAACATCGATAACTGATGAGACACTAGGTATCTATATTGACTACAGGGTTGGTGTCAATTCCATGTAAATTCCTGTCAATTCAGAGAGTAAATCAAATTCCAATTCCAAATGTTCTTCATTAAAGAGCATTGAAGAGAATTGGAACTTTCTGAATTTACTGAAATTGAAACGGAATGGACACCAACCCTGACTGGTTACCACTGTTCTTTGAGTGAACTGTGAGGGCAGTTGAAGCTAACTATTTTCCATTGAAATCAATTCATTTTATAGCATAATTAGCATTTAATCAAAATGAAATTAAAAAAGCTGCGAGCTAGAAAATACTTACTATAATATTCCTGCATAGATATTGAAGTGCATATTGAAGATTAGATCTAAAAATACAAATGTACATATGATCCAGTAAGAAGGATAGAAACATTTAAAACAGTGTAAAGAAATAAGTATTTAGTTATTAATTACGGAGTGTATTTGTTATAAAAAAAAATTGAATAAGTGCTTCCATGTAAAGAAGTATTCTAGGTATTCACAAAAATCTGTATATTTTTTTTTTTAAACCTGTTTGATTTGAAATTCTGTCTGATCCCAGGTTTGAACTAAGTTCATTAAAGTAAGTTAGTTAAACAAAAAAATGTAGGTTTCATTTTTTTCTCTCTCTCTCAATCCCTTTAAAAAATGTGAAGGTATTAAACATTGTTACAAAGCTAAAAAAAAATATATGTGATCAAAAGTACATAGTGTTACTTAAATGAAAAAACGTAAATAATGGTAAATAATAATGTAAATAATACATGAAATAACAATAACATGACAATATGAATATTAAGAGAGAATACATGAAAGACAGTCTTGAATCATGTTAGGGAATTAAACATCAACGTTACGCAACGTGTTTCTTTGTAGTCAAAGGACATTAGGAGTGGTAACTGTCTGTCTGTCTGTCTAGTCCAGCAGTGAAGGCTCTGAAGGGCGTATGATGGTGGGGCGGCCTGGGGCCGCTGGGGGTCTTCTGTTATAGAGGAGGACAGAAGGAGGGAGGGAGAGGAGGGATGGAGAGAGAGAGGGAGGGAGAGAAGCAGGGAGGGAGAGGAGGGTGGGAGGGAGAGGCGGGAAGGAGGGAGAAAGATGGAGAGAAGCAGGGAGGGAGGGAGGGAGGATGGAGAGAGAGGGAAGGTGGGATGGGGAAGAAGGGAGGGATGAATAGAGTGAAGGAGGAAGAGATGAGTGAGGAGTGAGGGAGGAAGGAAGGCAGGAGAGAGAGGGAGGGAGGAGAGAAAAAAAGATGTATCATTCCCACAACCCACGATACACCAAACCCCCCACAACTACCCTACAACCACTACCACAACCACTGCCACTACCACAACCACAACCACTACCACTACCACCACAACCACTACCACAACCACTACCACAACTACAACACCGACTACCACAACCACTACCACCACAACTACAACACCGACTACCACAACCACTACCACCACAACCACTACCATCACTACCACAACCACCACTACCACCACTACCACCACAACCACCACAACCACTACCACCACAACCACAACCACTACCGCTACCACCACAACCACTACCACAACCATCACTACCATCACTACCACTACCACAACCACTACCACCACCATCACTACCACTACCACTACCACTACCACAACCACCACCACTACCACTACAACCACTACTACAACCACTACCACAACCACTACCACCACAACCACAACCACTACCATCACTACCACTACTACAACTACCACAACCACTACCACCACTACCACAACCACTACCACCACAACCACTACCATCACTACCACTACCACAACCACAACTACCACTACCACTACCACCACAACCACTACCACTACAACCACTACCACTACCACAACCACTACCACCACAACCACAACCACTACCATCACTACCACTACCACAACCACTACCATCACTACAACCACTACCACCACTACCACAACTACCACAACCACCACTACCACTACAACCACTACCACAACCACTACCACCACAACCACTACCATCACTACCACCACAAACACAACCACTACCATCACTACCACTACCACAACCACCACAACCACAACTACCACTACCACTACAACCACTACCACCACAACCACTACCATCACAACCACTACCATCACTACCACTACCACTACCACCACAACCACTACCATCACAACCACTACCATCACTACCACAACCACAACCACTACCAACACCACGGGGCGGCAGTGTAGCCTAGTGGCTGGAGCGTTGGACTAGTAACCGAAAGGTTGCAAGATCAAATCCCCAAGCTGACAAGGTACAAATCTGTCGTTCTGCCCCTGAACAAGGCAGTTACAGTGAGGGAAAAAAGTATTTGATCCCCTGCTGATTTTGTACGTTTGCCCACTGACAAAGAAATGATCAATCTATAATTTTAATAGTAGGTTTATTTGAACAGTGAGAGACAGAATAACAACAAAAATATCCAGAAAAACGCATGTCAAAAAATGTTATAAAGTGATTTGCATTTTAATGAGTGAAATAAGTATTTGACCCCCTCTCAATCAGAAAGATTTCTGGCTCCCAGGTGTCTTTTATACAGGTAACGAGCTGAGATTAGGAGCACACTCTTAAAGGGAGTACTCCTAATCTCAGTTTGTTACCTGTATAAAAAGACACCTGTCTACAGAAGCAATAAATCAATCAGATTCCAAACTCTCCACCATGGCCAAGACCAAAGAGCTCTCCAAGGATGTCAGGGACAAGATTGTAGACCTACACAAGGCTGGAATGGGCTACAAGACCATCGCCAAGCAGCTTGGTGAGAAGGTGACAACAGTTGGTGCGATTATTCACAAATGGAAGAAACACAAAAGAACTGTCAATCTCCCTCGGCCTGGGGCTCCATGCAAGATCTCACCTCGTGGAGTTGCAATGATCATGAGAACGGTGAGGAATCTGCCCAGAACTACATGGGAGTATCTTGTCAATGATCTCAAGGCAGCTGGGACCATATTCACCAAGAAAACAATTGGTAACACACTACGCCGTGAAGGACTGAAATCCTGCAGCGCCTGCAAGGTCCCCCTGCTCAAGAATACATATACATGCCCGTCTGAAGTTTGCCAATGAACATCTGAATGATTCAGAGGACAAACCTGGTGGCCAACTACAAGAAACGTCTGACCTCTGTGATTGCCAACAAGGGTTTTGCCACCAAGTACTAAGTCATGTTTTGCAGAGGGGTCAAATACTTATTTCCCTCATTAAAATGCAAATCCTTTTATAACATTTTTGACATGCGTTTTTCTGGATTTTTGTTGTTGTTATTCTGTCTCTCACTGTTCAAATAAACCTACCATTAAAATTATAGACTGATCATTTCTTTGTCAGTGGGCAAATGTAGAAAATCAGCAGGGGATCAAATACTTTTTTCCCCTCACTGTAACCCACTGTTTCTAGGCTGTCATTGAAAATAAGAATTTGTTCTTAACTGACTTGCCTAGTTAAATAAAGGTTAAAAAAAAAAAACACTACCACCAAACC
Source organism: Salmo salar (assembly GCF_965601325.2). Lineage (NCBI taxonomy): Eukaryota > Metazoa > Chordata > Actinopteri > Salmoniformes > Salmonidae > Salmo > Salmo salar. The sequence goes on from NC_138302.1 coordinate 14,050,523, forward strand.
CACTACCACCACTACCCCCACCACGACAATCACTACCATCAATACTACCACCACAACCAATACAACCCAACCACCCACCAATACTTCCAAACCCCCCCACTACCACAACTACCACCACCATCACTACCACCACTACCCCCACCATGACAATCACTACCATCAATACTACCACCACAACTCAACCACCCACCAATACTTCCAAACCCCCCCACTACCACTACAACTACTACTACCAGCACCACCAACACAACCACAACTACCACCACCAAAACTACCACCACTACCCCCACCATGACAATCACTACCATCAATACTACCACCACAACTCAACCACCCACCAATACTTCCAAACCCCCCCACTACCACTACAACTACTACTACCAGCACCACCAACACAACCACAACTACCACCACCAAAACTACTACTACCACAACTACTACTACCACCACCACCTATACAACTACCACCACTGCTACCACAACTACCACCGCCACCAATTCAACCACAACTACCACCACCAAAACCACTGCTACCACAACTACTACTACAACCACTACTACAACTACCACCACAACCACCACCACAACCACCACTACCACCACCACCCTTCTTAATGTAACATCATTACCAATAAAAGTGACCTATTGTGACCCAATAGATCGTTCTAGCAGTTCTAGCCTCCATTCCTCCAGAGGTAAGTGGGGCGTGCACACTCGCCTGCCCAGGAGCAGAGCTCTTACCTGGGTATGCCGGGGGGCAGTGCTGGGGGAACCCTGGCTGGGCGAGACGGGATCAGGGGGACATTGGCGACAGGGTCCGCTACACTGTAGGTGTTGACTGGTGGGGGTCCGGGTCGAGAGGGGATGAGGGGCGCCCCGAAAGCTGGGTTTTGGGGACAGGAAGGAGGAGGGGCGGCGGTGGGGACTCTTGCTGCCGGGGGGCGACTAGGAGGGGGGACAGCGGCCGGGGCTGGTCTGGCCTGAGGAGGAGGGCTGGGGGAGGGAGGAGAGGGGGAGAGAGATGGAGAGGGATAGAAAGAGGGGGGAGAGAGAGAGACAGAGAGGGGGGGGGAGAGAGAGAGAGAGATAGATAGAGGGGGGAGAGAGATAGAGAGGGGGGGAGAGAGAGGAAGAAAAAGGGGAAATAAATATATTTATATTCACAGTTTCACATCCAAATGTACATTAACCTACACGTGAGAGCCTAGTGTGTGTTTGCACATGCGAACTGTGTGTGTGTGTGTGTGTGTGTGTGGGTGTACGTGTGTGTGTACATGTGTACGTGTGTGTGTACATGCGTATCTCTCTCTGTGACCTGGGTTCCTTGGTCCTCCAGGTGTCGTCTACAGGTGGAGGTACAGGAGCTGACACTGTGGTTGTACTGATGTCTCCTATGATCACCAGGGCTTCTTTCAGAGCATGGTACATCCTCAGCATCTCATCTCTCCTCTGAGCCTGGTCAGCTGACTCCTCCATCAGACTTCCCTGGTCCCCACAGGAATACAGGTAGGCTAACAACTCAGAATGGATGAAGTCTTTAGCCTAGAGAAGGAGAGGGGGGTGGGAGAGAGGAGGAGAGGAGAAAGTTAGTACATCAAACTCCACAGTTCCCCACAGGAATACAGGTAGAAATCTTCATTCTAGAGAGGGAGAGGGGGAGGTGGGAGGAGAGGGGGAACGAGGGTAGTGAGAGAGAGAGAGAAGAGGGAACATAAGAAAAGCAGAGGAGAAGATAAGACATGAGGTCTCAGACTTGTTGACAAATGCGTGTGGTTCACACAGTCTGGTGTGTACGTGTGTGTTCACACTTCCACGTTGTCGCCATGCTGCCGTGCTATTTGTTGCTACTTGGCTACCTGCCAAACTTTTTTTCCTCTTTTAATAACCATTTAATCAAACTCTGAACTTAACAAGTTTACCAACATCCACACCCGACTTTTTCATTCAACTTTCTCACCCCGGGCGCTTTATCTGGACATGGATCTGCAGGACCTCCATCAGCCGAAAAAGCTGATTAACATTATGCCTTGTCATTGCAGTAGCCGTGCTGCAAGCCCAGCTTCAGACGCAATCGTTAGGCGAGGGTAATTTAAGTGTAGGAAAGGATGAAACAGCATCGGTGCCACCAACAAGTACAGATAGTAGAATAATCGCCTCGCACAGTCCCCGCAGCCGAACAACTTTCTCCGGGCTTCTGGAAAGAAATGCTTTCCGCATGCTCATCCGGTGACGCTCATTCAGCCTATAGAAATGTTCAACTGGTTTTCCCCATTAAGCAACGAGTCAGAGTCTGAGCCAGAGTCCGAGCCTTCCTGGTCTCTCCTCCACCCATTACGGGGTCTGAGCCACCGAAGCATTAGCTCTGACAAATTGAAAACCCTAGTCATTGGCGACTCCATTACCCTCAGTATTAGACTTAAAAAGTATCATCCAGCGATCATACACTGTTTACCAGGGAGCAGAGCTACCGACGTGAAGGCTAATCTGAGGAGGGTGGCTAAGGCTAAAACACAGTCGTGGCCAAAAGTTTTGAGAATGACACAAATATTAATTTCCACAAAGTTTGCTGCTTCAGTGTCTTTTAGATATTTTTGTCAGATGTTACTATGGAATACTGAAGTATAATTACAAGCATTTCATAAGTGTCAAAGGCGTTTATTGACAATTACATGAAGTTGATGCAAAGAGTCTATATTTGCAGTGTTGACCCTTCTTTTTCAAGACCTCTGCAATCCGCCCTGGCATGCTGTCAATTAACTTCTGGGCCAGGCCACATCCTGACTGATGGCAGCCCATTCTTGCATAATCAATGCTTGGAGTTTTTGTTTGTCCACCCGCCTCTTGAGGATTGACCACAAGTTCTCAATGGGATTAAGGTCTGGGGAGTTTCCTGGCCATGGACCCAAAATATCGATGTTTTGTTCCCCGAGCCACTTAGTTATCACTTTTGCCTTATGGCAAGGTGCTCCATCATGCTGGAAAATGCATTGTTAGTCACCAAACTGTTCCTGGATGGTTGGGAGAAGTTGCTCTCGGAGGATGTGTTGGTACCATTCTTTATTCATGGCGGTGTTCTTAGGCAAAATTGTGAGTGAGCCCACTCCCTTGGCTGAGAAGCAACCCCACACATTAATGGTCTCAGGATGCTTTACTGTTGGCATGACACAGGACTGATGGTAGCACTCACCTTGTCTTCTCCGGACAAGCTTTTTTCCGGATGCCCCAAACAATCGGAAAGGGGATTCATCAGAGAAAATGACTTTACCCCAGTCCTCAGCAGTCCAATCCCTGTACCTTTTGCAGAATATCAGTCTGTCCCTGATGTTTTTCCTGGAGAGAAGTGGCTTCTTTGCTGCCCTTCTTGACACCAGGCCATCCTCCAAAAGTCTTTGCCTCATTGTGCGTGCAGATGCACTCACACCTGCCTGCTGCCATTCCTGAGCAAGCTCTGTACTGGTGGTGCCCCGATCCCGCAGCTGAATCAACTTTAGGATATGGTCCTGGCGCTTGCTGGACTTTCTTGGGCGCCCCGAAGCCTTCTTCACAACAATTGAACCGCTCTCCTTGAAGTTCTTGATGATCCGATAAATGGTTGATTTAGGTGCAATCTTACTGGCAGCAATATCCTTGCCTGTGAAGCCCTTTTTGTGCAAAGCAATGATGATGGCACGTGTTTCCTTGCAGGTAACCATGGTTGACAGAGGAAGAACAATGATTCCAAGTACCACCCTCCTTTTGAAGCTTCCAGTCTGTTATTCGAACTCAATGAGCATGACAGAGTGATCTCCAGCTTTGTCCTCGTCAACACTCACAACTGTGTTAACAAGAGAATCACTGACATGATGTCAGCTGGTCCTTTTGTGGCAGGGCTGAAATGCTGGGATTCAGTTCATTTGCATGGCAAAAAGCTACTTTGCAATAAATTGCAATTCATCTGATCACTCTTCATAACATTCTGGAGTATATGCAAATTGCCATCATACAGACTGAGGGAGCAGACTTTGAAAATTAATATTTGTGTCATTCTCAAAACTTTTGGCCACGACTGGTAGATGGTATAGGGATATTGTTATCTACGTCGACACCAACGATGTTAGGATGAAACAGTCAGAGGTCACCAAGTGCATCATAGCTTTAACATGTAACTTAGCTAGAAAGATGTGTTGGCATCGAATAATTGTCTCTGGCCCGCTCCCAATCAGGGGGAGTGATGAGCTCTGCAGCAGAGTCTCACAAATCAATCGCTGGTTGAAAACTGTTTTCTGCCCCTACCAAAAGATAGAATTTGTAGATAATTGGCCCTCTTTCTGGATCTCACCCACAAACAAATTCCATCCTAGCTGGAGGGGTGCTCTCATCTTATCTACAAACATAGACAGGGCTCTAACTCCTCTAGCTCCACAATGAGATAAGGTGCAGGCCAGGCAGCAGGCTGTTAGCCAGCCTGCCAGCTTAGTGGAGTCTGCCACTAGCACAGTCAGTGTAGTCAGCTCAGTTTTTCCCATTGAGACCGTGTCTGTGCCTCGATTTAAGTCGTGTAAAACTAAACATGGCGGTGTTTGCCTTAGCAACCTCTCTGGAATAAAGACCTCCTCCATTTCTGTCATTGTTGAAAGAGATTGTGATATCTCAAAATAGGACTACTTAATGTTAGATCCTTCACTTCCAAGGCAATCATAGTCAATGAAGTAATCACTGATCATAATCTTGATGTGATTAGCCTGACTGAAACATGGTTCAAGCCTGATGAATTTACTGTGTTAATAAGGCCTCTCCTCCTGGTTACACTAGTGACCGTTTTTGATCTTCTAGTCATGAAATCTATGCAGCCTACTCAATCACTTTTTATAGCTACTGTTTACAGGCCTCCTGGGCCGTATACAGCATTCCTCAGAGTTCCCTGAATTCCTATCGGACCTCGTTGTCATGACAGATAATATATATATTTTTTTGGTGACATCAATGTTGACATGGAGAAGTCCACAGACCCACTCCAAAAGGCTTTCGGATCTATCATTCACTCAGTGGGTTTTGTCCAACATGTCTTGGGGACCGACGCATCGTTTCGGATCCATCGTTGACTCAGTGGGTTTTGTCAAACATGTCTCGGGGACCTACGTCCAATCAAAAGACCAATCATACCCCAAATCTAGTTTTTCCAGATCTAAATGTTTTTCCTCATAATCCTGGACTATCGGACCACCATATTATTATGTTGCTCAGACCCCAACCAAGGATTATCAAAAGCCACGCTATAAATTCTCGGACAACTCAAAGAGTCCTAGACGCTCTTTTCAGAATCCCTCCACCTACCCAAAGACGTCGGAGTGCAAAAATCAGTTAACCACCCAGGATCTGAACTTAACCTTGCGTAATACCCTAGATGCAATCGCACCGCTAAAACTAAAAACATTTGTCACATGAAACTAGCTCCCTGGTATATAGAAAATACTCGAGACCTGAGGCAAGCTTAGAGAAAATTGGAATGGAAATGGCGCTCCACCCAATTGGAAGGCTTCCGACTAGCTTGGAAAGACAGTACCGTGCAATATCGAAAAGCCATCACTGTTGCTCGATCAGACTACTTTTCCAACCAAAACAATCCAACATTTATTTTTGATACTGAACTAAAAAGCAGCATTCCCCAAGTGAGGATGGCCTTCACTTCAGCAGTGATGAATTCAGGAACTTCTTAGACAAAAATATTATGATCATTAGAAAGCAAACTCCTCTTTGAATATGCATATTTCTCCAAAACTCAGTTGTCCTGAGTCTGCACATAACTGCCAAGACGACCTCAAATCAATGGAGACACTCGTTTTTTAATCCTGTATCTTTCAACACATTCACACAAATAGTCATGGACTCTAAACCTTCCAGCTGCCTACCGGACCCTATTACAACTAAACTACTGATAGAGCTACTTCCTGTGTTTGGCCCTCCTATGTTGAACATACCTTAAATTAGAAAGTGGATGGCGGCAAATGTTTTACTTTTAAACTCGGACAAAACAGGGCTGCTGGTTCTAGGTCCCAAGAAACAAAGAAATCTGCTTTTGATCTGACACTGAATCTCAATGGTTGTACAGTCGTCTCAAATAAAACTGTGAAGCGCCTCAGCGTTATTCTGGACCCGGATCTCTCTTTTGACAGGCATATCAAAAATATTTCAAGAGCATTTTTTCTATCTTTGTAACATGGCAAAATCCGAAACATTTTTTTTTCAAAACATTATGCAGAAAAGCTAATCCATGATTTTGTCACTTCAAGATTAGACTACTGCAATGCTCTACTCTCTCGCTACCCGGATAAATAAACTTCAGCTAGTGCTAAATACGGCTGCTAGAATCTTAACTAGAACCCAAAAATGTGATCATATTACTCCAGTGCTAGCCTCCTGTTAAGGCTAGGGCTGATTTCAAGGTTATACTGCTAACCTACAAAGCATTACATGGACTTGCTCCTACCCATCTCTCCGATTAGGTCCTGCCGTACATACCTACACGTACGCTACGATCACTAGACGCAGGCCTCCTTATTGTTCCTGGAATTTGTAAGCAAACAGCTGGAGGCAGGGCTTTCTCCTATAGAGATGCATTTTTATGGGATAGTCTGCCGATCCATGTGAGAGACGCAGACTCAGTCTCAACCTTTTAAATCTTTCTCTTCAGTAGGTCCTATGATTGAGTGTCGTCTGGCCCAGGGGTGCGAAGGTGAATGATAAGGCACTGGAGTGACGAACCAGCCTTGCTGTCTCTGCCTGGCCGGCTCCGTTCTCTCTACTGAGATTCTCTGCCAGGGGATGAGTCACTGGCTTGCTAGTACTCCCATGCCGTCCCTACAAGGGGTGAATCACGTCGTGCAAGGCTATAATCCACTTGACTGGGTTGAGTCACTGACGTGATCTTCCTGTCTGGCTCTGCGCCCCCTCGGGCTCGTGCGGTGGAGGAGATCTTTGTAGGTTATACACCACCTTGTC
>NC_138302.1:14060000-14120000 GCF_965601325.2 Salmo salar
TGACGATGCCGATGTAGGAATCCACTAGATTCCTTATGGTCTCAACCTGCCTCTCCAGCTGGGGATCCATAGAGAAGGATTCTGCTGGTCCTGTGTCCTCACTGTCAACCTGGGAGATGGAGGGACGGAGGGAGGGGGGGTGAGGGAAAGAGAGAGGAGGGAGGGAGGGAGGGTGAGGGAAAGAGAGAGAGGGGAGGAAGGAGGGATGGATGGAAGGAGGGATGAGGGATGGAGGGAGGGAGAGAGAGGGAAAGAGAGAGGGGGGAGGGAGAAAGAGAGAGATGCATGAGACATATTGAGAAGGATTCTTCTGGTCCTGTGCCTTCACTGTCAACCTGGGGAAGGGGGAGGAGGAGAGTGTACGTGTGTGTGTACATGCTTGCGTGTATATGTATCCATCCGTGTGTGTGCGTGTACGTCCGTGTGTGTTACCCAGTGTAAGGTCTGGAGTGTGACGTCACGATCTCTGCTGGTCAGGTAGCAACCTAGCACTGACAAACGTCCTGCTCAGCCCTAGAAGGCCTATGTAAATTACAATCGCCAGAATGGCCAGACCAATTATTTTTCAGACAACCGTTTTGGGCTCGAAAATGTGTTCATTATGATCAAGTTTCGAACCCCACTGTGAATTCTTTTTAAAGTTTTCTATAAATGAAGATATCAAGATATGGAATTAAATACTGATCCATTCTGACTACATTTGTCGTCACACGTGCTGAAACAGACCAACCACGGGCTGGCCGGCAGGCTACGAGGACCCTCTGAGGCAGCGTGAAAACAACTACATCGACCATGATCCTTTGCTAGTTATGGCCACTTTCACCATGATCCTTAGCGATTATTTTGGTGGCATTCAGCCCCATCCAGCAATATGGAGCTCTTCAAATTCAAATACTTGCGGCTTCATGCACCATCAGGAGTTCCAGGAATACGTAGGTGACTATCTATCTACTGGTTGTAATGTCTATGGTGACTACATCCTGTGTGTGTGTGTGTGTGTGTGTGTGTGTGTGTGTGTGTGTGTGTGTGTGTGCGTTGCTGTCAGAAAGGAAAGGGAACAATTTTAAATGCTAATGAGAAATAGCTCATTTTAAGAGTCTGATGGTGACTTTGAACATTTAGCTACTAATAAAATAATATGTTTTTATTTTCAAAATAAATCATGTTTTTAGTTTGGAGCGAGAAAGAGACTTGTATCCTGTGTGTATGCGTGTGTGTGTTTTTGTTTTACTATCCTTGTGGGTACCAGGAGTCCTCACAAGGATAGTAAAACAAGGAACATTTGGACATGTGGGGACATTTAGCCGATCCCCACAAGGAAACAGGCTATTTTAGGCTCAGGGTTAGGGTTACAATTAAGGTTAGGGTTACAATTAGGCTTAGAATTAAGGTTGGGGTTAGGGTTAGAGGTTACAGTTAGGTTTAGGATTTAGGTATAGTTTTTGGGTTAGGGGTTAAGTTTAGGTTAAGGGTTAAGTTTAGGGTTATGATTAGGTTAAGGGTTAAGGTTAGGGTTATATTTAGGGTTAGGGGTTTGAGAAAATAGGATTTTGAATGGGAATCAATTCTTTGGTCCCCACAAGTATAGCAATACAAAACTGTGTGCGTTTTACCTGGTCTTTCTCAGGGTAAACTCCAGCTCTGAGGAAAGAAGCCTTCCAGCTGTCTACATCCTCCTGTGTGTCACAGGCCAGCTCTATCTGACGTAGGTCCTTATACACGTTCCTGGACACACACACACACACACACACACACACACACACACACACACACACACACACACACACACACACACACACACACACACACACACACACACACACACACACACACACACACACTTAGTTATTGACAAAGTACACAAACGCAGTATTTCTAAATATTACATACACTGTTTACAGATACACACCTGGACTCGGTGTTGAAGATGGCGAATGTGTGTTTTGTGGACATGAAACCTTTCTCCACGTCTCTCAGCTTCAGATTATCTAGTGGCAGCATGTACTTCTTCTCTTTCTCCTGGCCCCAAACACACACACACACACACACACACACACACACACACACACACACACACACACAGTTATACACACACACAGACACACACACACACACCACACACACACACACACACACACACAGTTATACACACACACAGTTATACACACACACACACACAGTTATACACACACACACACACACACAACACACACACAGTTAGACTCACACACACACACAACACACACAGTTAGACACACACACACACAGTTATACACACACACACACAGTTACACACACAGTTATACACACAGTTATACACACACAGTTATACACACACACAGTTATACACACACACACACAGTTATACACACACACAGATACACAAAACACACACAGTTAGACACACACACATTTATACACACACGCACACAACACACAGTTATACACACACACACACACACACACACACACACACAACACACACAGTTATACACAAACACAGTTATATACACACACACACACACAACTAGCTAGCTAGATATCTAGGTGACATCATCTGTTTCAGTAGCTATCTAGTTAGCTAGCTAGATATCTAGGTGACATCATCTGTTTCAGTAGCTATCTAGTTAGTTAGCTAGATATCAAGGTGAGATCTGTTTCAGTAGCTATCTAGTTAGTTAACTAGATATCTAGGTGAGATCATCTGTTTCAGTAGCTATCTAGTTAGTTAGCTAGATATCTAGGTGACATCATCTGTTTCAGTAGCTATCTAGTTAGTTAGCTAGATATCTAGGTAACATCATCTGTTTCAGTAGCTATCTAGTTAGTTAGCTAGATATCTAGGTGACATCATCTGTTTCAGTAGCTATCTAGTTAGTTAGCTAGATATCTAGGTGAGATCATCTGTTTCAGTAGCTATCTAGTTAGTTAGCTAGATATCTAGGTGACATCATCTGTTTCAGTAGCTATCTAGTTAGTTAGCTAGATATCTAGGTGACATCATCTGTTTCAGTAGCTATCTAGTTAGTTAGCTAACTATCTAGGTGACATCATCTGTTTCAGTAGCTATCTAGTTAGTTAGCTAGATATCTAGGTGACATCATCTGAATATCCTGAATGTCTAAGACAACAATGGTATCTGGTTGAGGATTGGATCCGGTCCGGTCAAGCCACTAGCCATAGTATTAAGCTTGGGGCAACACGGCTGCTAGCTTGTTGGGATGTAATGATTCACCAATATGCATTGGTCTATGGTTCAAATGTTTATGAAACAAGTGCATCGGTCTTCCATACCCCCCCACACACACCCTTACCTCCTCATCCTTGTACCAGGACAGTGACTCTGCAGTCAGGACGAACCAGTAGTCTTTGGACCCCCCCTTCATAATACTTATGTTGATAGTGAGCCAGCCCCTCCGGATCACCTACACACAGCGGGACAGACCATTAGTTCAGGATAGGGGGGTGAGAGAGAGAGAAGTAAAGGAGAGAGGAGGAGGGTGGTTTTTTGTGCTACCTGGTTTGGCATCACTCTCTTCTTGTTGTTAATAGCAGCAGTAACAGTGGTCCTCTGTTGCGCGCTACAGGGGAGACAGAGACCAGATAGAAAGACTATCACATACGTGGTGCTTCCCAATCATCTCTCCTTCTTCCTGAAGTGTGCTCTCATTCACTACTCCCCACAAGTATAAAAGCATTGGATTGGTGGAGTAGGCATGGGCTAGATAGGCATTTCAGTATATCAGTCGTTTCCTTTCAAATCAGTGAAGGGAAGAGAACAAGTGCACACTTTGGGAGAAAGGAGAGATAATTGGGACGCAGCCGTGGACAACTGACATGAGGTGGACAAAGTATAAGCTCTACAGGATCGGTGGGACGGTTGAGCTAATGTAGGCTAATGCGATTAGCATGAGGTTGTAAGTAACAAGAACATTTCCCAGGACATAGACATGTCTTATATGGGCAGAAAGCTTACATTTTTGTTAATCTAACTGCACTGTCCAATTTACAGTAGCTATTACAGTGAAAGAATACCATGCTATTGTTTGAGGAGAGTGCACAATTATGAACTTGAAAATGTATTAATAAACCAATTAGGCACATTTTGAGCAGTCTTGATACAACATTTTGAACAGAAATGCAATGGTTCATTGGCTCAGTCTAAAACTTTGCATATACACTGCTGACATCTAGTGGCCAACATCTAAATTGCACCTGGGTTGGAATAATACATTATGGCCTTTCTCTTGCATTTCAAAGATGATGGTACAAAAGAATGATAAAATAACGTTTTTTTTTTTTTTGTATTATCTTTTACCAGATCTTATATCCTTGCTTCAGGTCCTGAGCTACAGGCAGTTAGATTTGGGTATGTCATTTTAGGCGAAAATTGAAAAAAAGGGGCTAATCCTTAAGAGGTAGGTCGTTGCTAGGGGTTACATAGTTGACTAGCTTGGTGCTAGGGGTTACATAGTCAGGTGAAGGTTGATTTGGTCGTTGCTAGGGATTACAGTCAGGTGAACGTTGAAAGGTCATTGCTAGGGGTTACTAGAGGTCAACTCACTTTGCGAAGCCAATGAAGTCCTCATGGTTTGTGTTGATGTAAGACAGCTCAATGTCAATCAACAGCAGCACCTGAGACAGACAGACAGGACAGACAGGTCGGGTCAAATCAAATCAAATTGTATTAGCCACATGCTCCAAATACAACAGGTGTAGTCCTTACAGTGAAATGCTTACTTACAAGCCCCTAACCAACAGTGCAGTTTAAAAAAATATGGATAAGAATAAGAGATAAAAGTAAGAAGTAATTTAAGAGGATCAGTAAAAAATAACAATATATACAGGGGGGTGCCGGTACAGAGTCAATGTGCGGGGGCACCGGTTAGTTGAGGTAGTATGTACATGTAGGTAGAGTTAATTAAAGAGACTATGCATTGATGACTACAGAGAGTTGCAGTGGTGTGGAGAGGGGAGGGGAACAATGTGAATAGTCTGGGTAGCCATTTGACTAGATGTTAGCCTCTCTTTCTCTCCCACTTGCCCCTCTCTCTCTCTCTTTCTCCATCCAGCTCTCTATCTCACCTGGTATTTGGTTTTGATGTCTCTCTCTCACCTGGTCTTTGGTTTTGATGTCTCCCTCTCTCCATCTATTTATCTCACCTGGTCTCTGGTTTTGTTGTATCTCTCTCACCTGGTCTCTGGTTTTGTTGTATCTCTCTCACCTGGTCTCTGGTTTGATGTCTTTCTCTCTCCATCTCACCTGGTCTCTGGTTTTGTTGTATCTCTCTCACCTGGTCTCTGGTTTTGTTGTATCTCTCTCACCTGGTCTCATGTCTTTCTCTCTCCATCTCACCTGGTCTCTGGTTTTGATGTCTCTCTCTCCATCTATCTCTCTCTCTCACCTGGTCTCTGGTTTTGATGTCTCTCTCTCTCCATCTATCTCTCTCTCTCACCTGGTCTCTGGTTTTGATGTCTCTCTCTCTCTCTCCATCTATCTCTCTCTCTCTCTCTCTCACCTGGTCTCTGGTTTTGATCTCTCTCTCTATCTATCTCTCTCTCACCTGGTCTCTGGTTTTGATATCTCTCTCTCTCTCCATCTCTCTCTCTCTCTCACCTGGTCTTTGGTTTTGATATCTCTCTCTCTCCATCTCTCTCTCTCTCACCTGGTCTTTGGTTTTGATATCTCTCTCTCTCTCACCTGGTCTTTGGTTTTGATATCTCTCTCTCTCCATCTATCTCTCTCTCTCTCTCACCTGGTCTCTGGTTTTGATATCTCTCTCTCACCTGGTCTCTGGTTTTGATATCTCTCTCTCTCCATCTCTCTCTCTCTCTCACCTGGTCTTTGGTTTTGATATCTCTCTCTCTCCATCTCTCTCTCTCTCACCTGGCCTCTGGTTTTGATATCTCTCTCTCTCACCTGGCCTCTGGTTTTGATGGTCTCTCTCTCTCACCTGGCCTCTGGTTTTGATGTCTCTCTCTCACCTGGTCTTTGGTTTTGATGTCTCTCTCTCTCACCTGGTCTCTGGTTTTGATGTCTCTCTCTCACCTGGTCTTTGGTTTTGATGTCTCTCTCACCTGGTCTTTGGTTTTGATGTCTCTCTCTCTGACGTAGGTTGTGACAATTCTCTCCGTCTCTTCTCTCAGTCTGGGGTAGGAGCCAAGCTGTGGACCAACACACAATACTGCAGGTACTGACGGCACACACACACACCCACCTCTCTCTCACTCAGACACACACCATCCATCCAGCCAAACAAACACACCCCTAGTGATTGACATGTGTAGGGGACAGACAGTTAACATAGAGGGGTCATCCATCCAGCCAAACAAACACACCCCTAGTGATTGACATGTGTAGGGGACAGACAGTTAACATAGAGGGGTCATGCAGATAGGACATTGATCCTGCTTGGTAGTATATCTGGTATAAACTAACATCAACCAGTTTTAATCAAGGAAAACCAGTTTAAACTAAAACAAACTGGTTTGAGGGTAGTTTTATCTGATTTAGGAGATTTTTATCTGGTTTTAGCCAGCATGCTCACAATACTGTCATAAATATCCCACAGGTATCCCAGCATGCTCACAATACTGTCATCAATATCCCACAGGTATCCCAGCATGCTCACAATACTGTCATCACTATCCCACAGGTATCCCAGCATGCTCACAATACTGTCATCAATATCCCACAGGTATCCCAAGCTGAGCACTAACACCATTGGATTGATTTAGTGAAGGAGAGTCCAACTCTGTCTGCTGGTTTTATTATCTTCTCTCAACTTGTGTCCAGTTAAGACCTGGACAACCAGGTCAGGGCCGTTCCTTAAGGCCTGGACAACCAGGTCAGGGCCGTTCCTTAAGGCCTGGACAACCGGGTCAGGGCCGTTCCTTAAGGCCTGGACAACCAGGTCAGGGCCGTTCCTTAAGGCCTGGACAACCAGGTCAGGGCCGTTCCTTAAGGCCTGGACAACCAGGTCAGGGCCGTTCCTTAAGACCTGGACAACCAGGTCAGGGCCGTTCCTTAAGGCCTGGACAACCAGGTCAGGGCCGTTCCTTAAGGCCTGGACAACCAGGTCAGGGCCGTTCTTAACTAATCAGTCAATCGTACAAGTGAGAGAGGAGTGAAAACCTGCAGACATGGAATGGGTTTGACACCTGTGATTTAGCATGTTAGCACAAGGTGAGTTAGGGAACAGAGGTGAGAGTCAGAGAGAGGATTTAAAGACACAGGAGGAATGTTCTGATTGGTCAAAAGTAGGGGTTGAGTGACTGGACATGGTTGGGTAAACATAGGAAAGGATGTGCCACACAGAATGTCTTCCCCCTGAGCTACATAGGGTGAACGATAAAGACAAAGGTTTCGGGGCTGACGTTTTAAGCTGAGATAATGGGAGGTGAGTGTTTCAATTGGGTAATCGAGGGAGGGGTGGGGTGAAGGGGGGTTGAAGCAACAATCACTGTGAGGAAGGGGGCGGGTGTGGAATCAGAGGGAGGGGCTGTTGGATTTAGGGGCAGAGGTCGCGTTCCAGGTCGACTACAAAGAGCCCCACAGAGGAGGTGTCATAATACCCATAAAACCTAGTGGTCAAACAGGGAAATGTTTCCAATTGTCTTTCCACCATTCATTTTTCCCAAAGGAAATTTTTGAAACACTTAAAATAATGGCTGTGTTTTGTGTAGGCTTACCATGGCGTTACGTTTTGATAACCATGTAAATCTCTCTCGGACAAGGTGACTTTTATCAATATATTCGGCTCTATTTACTCTCAGATTAAATAGCCAGATTCGATCTGGCTTACGTCTGCAATGTAGTCAGCCTGGAACACGGCCAGTGCTTATGGGGAGGTGTGGGGGTAGTGACTACAGACAGCAATAATTCTACCCAGAGGGGTGAGGAGAAATTCAATCAATTGGGGAGAGGAGAAGGAGGGGGTGGAGGGAGGGAGGGAGGAGGGAGACTAGCAGGAGAAGTGGTAGAAACAATTCTCTTCATTCTCTCCTTCCATCAATTTATTGGGTATGTTCCAATCATATCTCCTTCTTCCTAAAGTGTACACTCGTTCACTACTTCCCTCAAATCTAAAAGCATTAGATTGCTGGAGGCGTGGGGCTAGAGAGGGAGTTTCCAAGGTCATTTCAGTCATTTCCTTGAAAGGAAGTGAACAAGTGCACTCTTTGGGAGTAAGGAGAGATAATATTGACGCAGCCACTGTCCCTCTTCTCTCTTCCCTCCTTCTTTCTTTCCTTCCCTCCACTGTGATTCTTCTCTTTACCTTTTCGGTACACTTCTTGACGAGGGAGGTGAGCTCGGACAGGACGAGGTCTACGCATTTCAGACAGGGCTCTTTCAGCTTAATGATCTGCTTTTTCACTATGGCCTCAAAGGCTAGGTCAGGGGTGAACAGGCCTGTTCTGGAGCATCATGGGAGATGTAGTTTATCACGGTAGGGCAGGAGAAGGAGGAGCCAGGGAGTGGGAGGAGTCGGGGAGGTGTCCGGGAGTGGGAGGGGTCCGTGAGTGGGAGGGGTCATGGTGGGGAGGAGTCAGGGAAGTCCGGAAATTATAGAAACAGATTAAGAGAGGGAGAGAGGTAGGGGAGCAGTGAAAGAGAGAAATAAAATAAAAGAGAGATGGAGGGATAGAGGGAGAAGAACACAGAGAGAGAGAGAGAGAGAGAGATAAAAGGCATTTTGTTTAGTCAGTTAGTTCATACTGGCATCTGTTACTAAACTTTGACATCCACTAAGTCACAAGGTGTGTGTGTGTGTCCACGTGCATGCTTGTGTGTTAACCTGCAGCTTGTCTTCAGGGGAAACCAGAGACATGTGAGGAGAAACATAAACAGTCTCTCACACATCTAACAGCACAACACCCTGAAAACACTAGAAGACAAGCTATCTCCACATCGCCCCCTGTGGCCAGGAGTAGCATAGCATGGCATGTCAGGCACTACAGGCTCCATGCTCCCTGGTGTGAAGTCTCCCCTAGGTACAGATCTAGGATCAGCTTCCCTTCCCCCAATTCTAATCTAACCTAATCGTTAACCATTAGTGGGGAAAATGCTAAACTGACCCCAGATCACCATGCAGTGCACTACTCTGGGGCCTAGGTTAGCATGGTAGCATTAAAGGCTAGCTCTATGGTGCCCCCATGTGGGCTGAACTAGCATGACAGGGCATCACAGGCTCCATGCATTGCACCACCCTGGGGCCTAGGTTAGCATGGTAGCATTAAAGGCTAGCTCCATAGCGCCCCCATGTGGACTGGACTAGCATGACAGGGCATTACAGGCTCCATGCAGCGAGGTACCTTATTGGTGCACTGCCGCACGGTGTTGATGAGCTCCTGGATCACCAGGTCCATACATTTCAGACAGGGCTCTTTCAGCTTAATGATCTGCTTTTTCACTATGGCCTCAAAGGCTAGGTCAGGGGTGAACAGGCCAGTTCTGGAGGGGGCACACAGACAGACACACAGACATGTAGGTAGAGGCAGACAGACAGACAGACAGACAGACAGACAGACAGACAGACAGGGGTAGGTAGGTAGGTAGGTAGGTAGGTAGGTAGGTAGGTAGGTAGGTAGGTAGGTAGGTAGGTAGGTAGGTGGAGACAGACAGGTAGATAGAGAGACAGACAGGTAGATAGAGAGACAGACAAAGGTTTCCGTTAGCCGGTAATAGCCGGCTTTTGGCCCAATTTTTTTTTTGAAAAGCAGATAAATAAAATTGGCGCAGGCCAATTGTTTGGGAGTAGAAGAATGTTTTTTAGCCTCTTCATTGATGGAAATACCAGTCGATCAAAATGTTCAAAATTTAGTGGAATTAAATTGGCTTGTATACAGTATATTCGTTATGTATCTTATTTATCACACACGTACAGCATACAGATACAGAGTCTTTGAGCCGAAAATCTACCAGACAGCACGAGAGCTGCTGCTACAGCATCTCAAGCAGCAAATGCACAGGCAAAGAAAGGCAGGCTTCATCAGCGCATCACACACCACTATTCAAAGAACTAGAAGCAGTATGCATTTTGAAAACATCTACTTAATTTTTTGAAACTTGAACGTTTTACTACGTATAATGAGGCATGTCTTACCTTGCTTCAAAGTAGCCCAAATCAGAGCATATTATTTTATATTAACTTTATTTCATTGTCCAGAAGCCAAAGACACAACCCTGGTCATATTAACAACCCTGGTTATATTAACAACCCTGGTTATATTAACAACCCTGGTCATAATAACAACCCTGGTCATACTAACAACCCTGGTCATACTAACAACCCTGGTCATAATAACAACCCTGGTCATAATAACAACCCTGGTCAAACTAACAACCCTGGTCAAACTAACAACCCTGGTCATATTAACAACCCTGGTCATATTAACAACCCTGGTCATACTAACAACCCTGGTCATACTAACAACCCTGGTCATACTAACAACCCTGGTCATAATAACAACCCTGGTCATACTAACAACCCTGGTCATACTAACAACCCTGGTCATAATAACAACCCTGGTCATAATAACAACCCTGGTCATATTAACAACCCTGGTCATACTAACAACCCTGGTCATATTAACAACCCTGGTCATACTAACAACCCTGGTTATATTAACAACCCTGGTCATAATAACAACCCTGGTCATAATAACAACCCTGGTCATATTAACAACCCTGGTCAAACTAACAACCCTGGTCATAATTACAACCCTGGTCATAATAACAACCCTGGTCATAATAACAACCCTGGTCATAATAACAACACTGGTCATATTAACAACCCTGGTCATATTAACAACCCTGGTCATATTAACAACCCTGGTCATAATAACAACCCTGGTCATAATAACAACCCTGGTCATAATAACAACCCTGGTCATAATAACAACCCTGGTCAGATTACAACCCTGGTCATAATAACAACCCTGGTCAAACTAACAACCCTGGTCATACTAACAACCCTGGTCATACTAACAACCCTGGTCAGATTACAACCCTGGTCATATTAACAACCCTGGTTATATTAACAACCCTGGTCATAATAACAACCCTGGTCATATTAACAACCCTGGTCATAATAACAACCCTGGTCAGATTACAACCCTGGTCATAATAACAACCCTGGTTATAATAACAACCCTGGTCATATTAACAACCCATGCTAGTTGGTGTATATTACATCTCCCCTCTTTCTACATTTCTAACAGATATTTTCAGTTTTTTGACAACGGTATGTTCCCGCTAATTGCATTATGGAACAAACATTTGAGTGTAGCCTACTGCCTTCTGCACATTGCTGTACTTATAATGTGAAGAACTAATAGTTTATCAACATTTTAAGCTAAATGTTCTGATCTGTTGCATCAGCCATTTTATATGTTTAATGTAGCCTGGTCCTACTGGATGAATTTGGGATCCATCTTCCCATATCTGTCCCAGAGTCTGTTTGGAATAGGCTTTTTCTTTCTCCACAAGCTGACCAATAGAATATGTAAATGTTTCTACTATGGGGGACAGTAGCTTGACATAAGCTGGTGGTGTTGCTGTTTACTGCTCATCTTGTTGCCTGAGGAAAAGTCCATGTGGACAGTTATTCTAACATGTTCAAAGTGCACATCAGAATAAGGTACGAAGGACAGCACATCGTTGCATCCTCGACTTGCATGTTCAAGTTCATATGAATTACCATGAACACCACTGTTCAGTTCATATGAATTACCATGAGCACCACTGTTCAGTTCATATGAATTACCATGAGCACCACTGTTGAGTTCATATGAATTACCATGAGCACCACTGTTGAGTTCATATGAATTACCATGAGCACCACTGTTCAGTTCATATGAATTACCATGAGCACCACTGTTGAGTTCATATGAATTACCATGAGCACCACTGTTCAGTTCATATGAATTACCATGAACACCACTGTTCAGTTCATATGAATTACCATGAACACCACTGTTCAGTTCATATGAATTACCATGAGCACCACTGTTCAGTTCATATGAATTACCATGAGCACCACTGTTCAGTTCATATGAATTACCATGAACACCACTGTTCAGTTCATATGAATTACCATGAACACCACTGTTCAGTTCATATGAATTACCATGAACACCACTGTTCAGTTCATATGAATTACCATGAGCACCACTGTTCAGTTCATATGAATTACCATGAGCACCACTGTTCAGTTCATATGAATTACCATGAACACCACTGTTCAGTTCATATGAATTACCATGAACACCACTGTTCAGTTCATATGAATTACCATGAACACCACTGTTGAGTTCATATGAATTACCATGAGCACCACTGTTGAGTTCATATTAATTACCATGAACACCACTGTTCAGTTCATATGAATTACCATGAACACCACTGTTCAGTTCATATGAATTACCATGAACACCACTGTTCAGTTCATATGAATTACCATGAGCACCACTGTTCAGTTCATATGAATTGCCATGAGGACCACTGTTTAGTTCATATGAATTACCATGAGCACCACTGTTCAGTTCATATGAATTACCATGAACACCACTGTTCAGTTCATATGAATTACCATGAACACCACTGTTGAGTTTATATGAATTACCATGAGGTTCATATGAATTACCATGAACACCACTGTTCAGTTCATATGAATTACCATGAGCACCACTGTTCAGTTCATATTAATTACCATGAGCACCACTGTTCAGTTCATATGAATTACCATGAACACCACTGTTCAGTTCATATGAATTACCATGAGCACCACTGTTCAGTTCATATTAATTACCATGAGCACCACTGTTCAGTTCATATGAATTACCATGAGCACCACTGTTCAGTTCATATGAATTACCATGAGGACCACTGTTCAGTTCATATGAATTACCATGAACACCACTGTTCAGTTCATATGAATTACCATGAACACCACTGTTCAGTTCATATGAATTACCATGAACACCACTGTTCAGTTCATATGAATTACCATGAACACCACTGTTCAGTTCATATGAATTACCATGAACACCACTGTTCAGTTCATATGAATTACCATGAGCACCACTGTTGAGTTCATATGAATTACCATGAGCACCGTGGTGGACACCCTAATCAGGTTATGCACCCAATACATATGGGTCCGGTACATTTATTAAATGTCCGGTAAATTAAAATGCTTCTGGTCAAATGTCCGGCTCCATATTTTCCTAACGGAAACCCTGAGACACACAGACATGTAGGTAGAGATAGACAGACAAAGATGTAGGTACAGACAAACAGACATGTAGGTAGAGATAGACAGACAAAGATGTAGGTACAGACAAACAGACATGTAGGTAGAGATAGACAGACAAACATGTAGGTACAGACAGACAGACATGTAGGTACAGACAAACAGACATGTAGGTAGAGATAGACAGACAAACATGTAGGTACAGACAAACAGACATGTAGGCAGAGACAGACAGACATGTAGGTACAGACAAACAGACATGTAGGTAGAGACAGACAGACAGACATGTAGGTACAGATAGACAGACAGACATGTAGGTAGAGATAGACAGACAAACATGTAGGTACAGACAAACAGACATGTAGGTAGAGATAGACAGAGAGACATGTAGGTAGAGACAGACAGACATGTAGGTAGAGACAGACAGACATGTAGGTAGAGACAGACAGACATGTAGGTAGAGACAGACAGACATGTAGGTAGAGACAGACAGACATGTAGGTAGAGATAGACAGAGAGACATGTAGGTAGAGACAGACAGACATGTAGGTAGAGATAGACAGACAAACATGTAGGTAGAGACAGACAGACAAACATGTAGGTAGAGACAGACAGACATGTAGGTAGAGATAGACAGACATGTAGGTAGAGACAGACAGACATGTAGGTAGAGACAGACAGACAAACATGTAGGTACAGACATGTAGGCAGAGACAGACAGACAGACATGTAGGTACAGACAAACAGACATGTAGGTAGAGATAGACAGACAGACATGTAGGCAGAGATAGACAGACATGTAGGTAGAGACAGACAGACAGACAGACATGTAGGTACAGATAGATAGACAGACATGTAGGTACAGACAAACAGACATGTAGGTAGAGACAAACATACATGTAGGTAGAGACAGACAGACAGACATGTAGGTAGAGATAGACAGACATGTAGGTAGAGACAGACAGACAGGCAGACATGTAGGTACAGATAGACAGACAAACATGTAGGTACAGACAAACAGACATGTAGGTAGAGACAGACAGACATGTAGGTAGAGACAGACAGACATGTAGGTAGAGACAGACAGACATGTAGGTAGAGACAGACAGACATGTAGGTAGAGATAGACAGAGAGACATGTAGGTAGAGACAGACAGACATGTAGGTAGAGATAGACAGACAAACATGTAGGTAGAGACAGACAGACAAACATGTAGGTAGAGACAGACAGACAAACATGTAGGTAGAGACAGACAGACATGTAGGTAGAGACAGACAGACAAACATGTAGGTAGAGACAGACAGACAAACATGTAGGTACAGACGACAAACAGACATGTAGGTAGAGACAGACAGACAGACATGTAGGTAGAGACAGACAGACATGTAGGTAGAGAAGACAGACAGACATGTAGGTAGAGATAGACAGACAAACATGTAGGTAGAGATAGACAGACAAGACATGTAGGTACAGACAAACAGACATGTAGGTAGAGACAAACAGACATGTAGGTAGAGACTAGACAGACATGTAGGTAGAGACAGACAGACAGGCAGACATGTAGGTACAGATAGACAGACAAACATGTAGGTACAGACAAACAGACATGTAGGTAGAGACAGACAGACATGTAGGTAGAGACAGACAGACATGTAGGCAGAGATAGACAGACATGTAGGTAGAGACAGACAGACAGGCAAACATGTAGGTACAGACAGACAGACAGACAGACATGACAGACAGACACAGACAGACAGACAGACAGACAGACAGACAGACAGACAGACAGACAGACAGACAGACAGACAGACAGACAGACATGTAGAGAGAGAGAGAGACATGTAGGTAGGTAGATGAGAGAGAGAGGCTTGTAGATATATAAACAGACAGACAGATAATGAGAGAATGGGAGAATGAGACAGACAGACAGACAGACAGACAGACAGACAGACAGACAGACAGACAGACAGACAGACAGAGAGAATGAGAGAGAGAGAGAGAAAGACAGACAGACAGACAGAGACAGTCAGGTAGACAGTCAGACAGACAGACAGATAATTAGAGACAGACAGGGAGATAGATACAGTCAGGTAGACAGACAGACAGACAGTCAGGTAGACAGTCAGACAGACAGGTAGATAGAGACAGACAGGTAGATAGAGACAGACAGGTAGACAGAAAGACAGGTAGATACAGACAGACAGGTAGATGGCAGACGGAGACAGGTAGACAGAGACAGACAGGTAGACAGACAGGTAGAGACAGACAGACAGATAGAGACAGACAGGTAGACAGGTAGATAGAGACAGACAGGTAGATAGAGACAGACAGGTAGACATACAGACAGGTAGATAGAGACAGGAGCAGGTAGACAGGAGACGAGACAGGTAGATAGAGATAGACAGGTAGATAGAGACAGACAGGTAGATAGAGACAGACAGGTAGACAGACAGACAGACGGTAGACGGAGACAGACAGACAGGTAGATAGAGACAGACAGGTAGGTAGACAGACAGGTAGACAGAGACAGACAGGTAGACAGACAGACAGGTAGATAGAGACAGACAGGTAGATATAGACAGACAGACAGACAGACAGGTAGATAGAGACAGACAGGTAGACAGACAGACAAATAGATAGAGACAGACAGGTAGATAGAGACAGACAGGTAGATAGAGACAGACAGGTAGATAGAAACAGACAGGTAGACAGAGACAGACAGGTAGACAGAGACAGACAGGTCGATAGAGACAGACAGGTAGACAGAGACAGACAGGTAGATAGAGACAGACAGGTAGATAGAGACAGACAGGTAGATAGCTGTCTGTCTGTACTTGCCTCACTCCGTGGATGTTCTTGATGGCATAACTGATCTCTCTCCTCAACTCCTTCTCATCAAACTCCATCTGAGCACAACACACAGACGGGACATCAGAGTGTGTGTGTGTGTGTGTGTGTGTGTGTGTGTGTGTGTGGTGTGTGTGTGTGTGTGTGTGTGTGTGTGTGTGTGTGTGTGTGTGTGTGTGTGTGTGTGTGTGTGTGTGTGTGTGTGTGTGTGTGTGTGTGTGTGTGGTGTGTGTGTTTTGTTGTTTTGTTTTGTTTTACTAGGTACCAGAAGTCCTCACATGGAAAACAAGGACCATTCTGACAAGTGGGGACATTTCACCAATCCACACAAGAAAAAAGACAATTTTAAGCTGAGGAGTTCGGTTTAGGTTTAAGAGCGTTTCTGTTTATGCTGGTATCAAACCTTGGGTTGCACGGGCCTGTTGCATCTTTCTGCCCTGTTTCTATATCGTACATCTGACCGGTCTTGAGAGGGTGGGAGAACATGAAAGGCCGAGAGCTCCGAGGGGTCACCCATCACAGTTCAACAACAGGAGGAAGACAATTATTGATAAAGTGCTGAGGGTAAAAAGGTTTAACTTTATAAAGTATATAAAAAAATCGTAATAAATACATGCAAACTGGATCAATTAAATAAATAAATAATTAAATAAGTACATAATTGTAAATCCCCTCAAGGGATGAAGGGAAAGTGCTTGATATAATAAAATTCAACATGAAATATAAAAAAGACAAGATTGAGCAAATAAATACATGATTTTGTATTGAACTTCCTCCTGGTGTCGGTGTCCCCTCCAGCTCTCTTAATTAGAACCCCACTAACTCCCACTGTCAATGCTTTATCCTACTCTTTACCATTCATACCAAGTGGCCCCCACTAACTCCCACTGTCAATGCTTTATCCTACTCTTTACCATTCATACCAAGTGGCCCTCACTAACTCCTACTGTCAATGCTTTATCCTACTCTTTACCATTCATACCAAGTGGCCCTCACTAACTCCTACTGTCAATGCTTTATCCTACTCTTTACCATTCATACCAAGTGGCCCCCACTAACTCCTACTGTCAATGCTTTATCCTACTCTTTACCATTCATACCAAGTGGCCCTCACTAACTCCTACTGTCAATGCTTTATCCTACTCTTTACCATTCATACCAAGTGGCCCTCACTAACTCCTACTGTCAATGCTTTATCCTACTCTTTACCATTCATACCAAGTGGCCCTCACTAACTCCTACTGTCAATGCTTTATCCTACTCTTTACCATTCATACCAAGTGGCCCTCACTAACTCCTACTGTCAATGCTTTATCCTACTCTTTACCATTCATACCAAGTGGCCCCCACTAACTCCTACTGTCAATGCTTTATCCTACTCTTTACCATTCATACCAAGTGGCCCCCACTAACTCCCACTGTCAATGCTTTATCCTACTCTTTACCATTCATACCAAGTGGCCCCTCTAACTCCCAATGTCAATGCTTTATCCTACTCTTTACCATTCATACCAAGTGGCCCCCACTAACTCCTACTGTCAATGCTTTATCCTACTCTTTACCATTCATACCAAGTGGCCCCCACTAACTCCTACTGTCAATGCTTTATCCTACTCTTTACCATTCATACCAAGTGGCCCCCACTAACTCCTACTGTCAATGCTTTATCCTACTCTTTACCATTCATACCAAGTGGCCCCCACTAACTCCTACTGTCAATGCTTTATCCTACTCTTTACCATTCATACCAAGTGGCCCCCACTAACTCCCACTGTCAATGCTTTATCCTACTCTTTACCATTCATACCAAGTGGCCCCCACTAACTCCCACTGTCAATGCTTTATCCTACTCTTTACCATTCATACCAAGTGGCCCTCTAACTCCCACTGTCAATGCTTTATCCTACTCTTTACCATTCATACCAAGTGGCCCCCACTAACTCCTACTGTCAATGCTTTATCCTACTCTTTACCATTCATACCAAGTGGCCCCCACTAACTCCCACTGTCAATGCTTTATCCTACTCTTTACCATTCATACCAAGTGGCCCCCACTAACTCCCACTGTCAATGCTTTATCCTACTCTTTACCATTCATACCAAGTGGCCCCCACTAACTCCCACTGTCAATGCTTTATCCTACTCTTTACCATTCATACCAAGTGGCCCCCACTAACTCCCACTGTCAATGCTTTATCCTACTCTTTACCATTCATACCAAGTGGCCCTCTAACTCCCAATGTCAATGCTTTATCCTACTCTTTACCATTCATACCAAGTGGCCCCCACTAACTCCCACTGTCAATGCTTTATCCTACTCTTTACCATTCATACCAAGTGGCCCCCACTAACTCCTACTGTCAATGCTTTATCCTACTCTTTACCATTCATACCAAGTGGCCCCCACTAACTCCCACTGTCAATGCTTTATCCTACTCTTTACCATTCATACCAAGTGGCCCCCACTAACTCCCACTGTCAATGCTTTATCCTACTCTTTACCATTCATACCAAGTGGCCCCCACTAACTCCCACTGTCAATGCTTTATCCTACTCTTTACCATTCATACCAAGTGGCCCTCACAAACTCCTACTGTCAATGCTTTATCCTACTCTTTACCATTCATACCAAGTGGCCCTCTAACTCCCAATGTCAATGCTTTATCCTACTCTTTACCATTCATACCAAGTGGCCCCCACTAACTCCCATTGTCAATGCTTTATCCTACTCTTTACCATTCATACCAAGTGGCCCCCACTAACTCCTACTGTCAATGCTTTATCCTACTCTTTACCATTCATACCAAGTGGCCCCCACTAACTCCCACTGTCAATGCTTTATCCTACTCTTTACCATTCATACCAAGTGGCCCTCACTAACTCCTACTGTCAATGCTTTATCCTACTCTTTACCATTCATACCAAGTGGCCCCCACTAACTCCCACTGTCAATGCTTTATCCTACTCTTTACCATTCATACCAAGTGGCCCTCACTAACTCCCACTGTCAATGCTTTATCCTACTCTTTACCATTCATACCAAGTGGCCCCCACTAACTCCCACTGTCAATGCTTTATCCTACTCTTTACCATTCATACCAAGTGGCCCCCACTAACTCCCACTGTCAATGCTTTATCCTACTCTTTACCATTCATACCAAGTGGCCCCCACTAACTCCCATTGTCAATGCTTTATCCTACTCTTTACCATTAATACCAAGTGGCCCCACTAACTCCCATTGTCAATGCTTTATCCTACTCTTTACCATTCATACCAAGTGGCCCCCACTAACTCCCACTGTCAATGCTTTATCCTACTCTTTACCATTCATACCAAGTGGCCCCCACTAACTCCCATTGTCAATGCTTTATCCTACTCTTTCCCAAGTGGAGCCAAGTTCTTAAGTTTTGATATCCACCTGATATTTTGATTGGGAATACATTTTTGGGTCCCCACAAGGATAGTAAAACAACGTGTGTGTGTGTACCTTGACCAGTTCGAAGGGGAATCTCTCGTGGAAGATCCTGTTGATTCTAGCTCCTCCAGAGAGCTCCACAGTATCCACCTGATCACCTGATCCCTCAATACGCTTCTCAAAGTCTACACCAAACTGCTGAACCATCCTACACACACACACACACACACACACACACACACACACACACACACACACACACACACACACACACACACACACACACACACACACACACACACACACACACACACAAGCACGACAGTCATATTACAAAAGTACTGACAGTGTGTGTGTGTGTGTGTGTGTGTGTGTGTGTGTGTGTGTGTGTGTGTGTGTGTGTGTGTGTGTGTGTGTGTGTGTGTGTGTGTGTGTTTATATACTGACTGCAGTAGGGCCTTGGTCTTGCGTGTCGGGTCGTCTGGTTTAAAGTTCTTGTATTCCTCCACCTCTTTCTCCAGAGATAGAAGCTGGCTCTGGAGTTTACTACGTAACCCTGGCAACGTGTCCCGGATGTGGTTGGTCAGTTGCTGGAGGGGGAGGAGGGGAGAGAGTTGAAATGGGTATGTGGTGACAAAAAGATGAATGAGAGATTGTAAATACAACCCATATTTATGTTTATTTATTTTCCCTTTTTTACTTTAATTATTTGCACATAATATGACATTTGTAATGTCTTTATTAATTTGTAACTTTTGTGAGTGTAATGCTTACTATTCATTTTTATTGTTTATTTCACTTTTGTTTATTGTATTGTTCACTTGCTTTGGTAATGTTAACATATGTTTCCCATGCCAATAAAGCCCTCAAAATGAAATTAAATTGAATTTACAGAGAGAGAGAGAGAGATACATGGAGAGAGAGATAAAGACAGAGAGAGATACACAGAGAGAGCGAGAGATACACAGAGACACACAGAGAGAGCGAGAGATACACGGAGAGAGAGATAGAAACAGAGAGAAAAACAGAGAGAGCGAGAGATACACAGAGAGAGCGAGAGATACACAGAGAGAGAGAGATACACAGAGAGAGAGAGAGATACACAGAGACACAGAGAGAGAGAGAGAGATACACAGAGACACAGAGAGAGAGAGAGAGATACACAGAGAGAGAGAGAGATACACAGAGAGAGAGAGATACAGAGACAGAGAGAGAGAGAGAGAGATACACAGAGAGAGAGAGAAAGACAGAGAGAGATACACAGAGAGAGAGATACACAGAGAGAGAGAGAGATACAGAGAGAGAGAGAGAGAGAGACACACAGAGAGACAGAGAGGGAGAGAGAGATACAGAGAGAGAGACACAGAGAGAGAGGTGCTGAGCGATTAAAGGGAAATGTAAACAGAATTCTCCAGCACCTCCCCAACATCATCATATGTGAAAATGGTGCATTTCTATGTTTTTGTAGTAAAAAATATAGAGGAAGAAAAGTGTTTCCGATGACATCATCAACCAATTAGTAAACAATTACTAGGCAATGCCTAATCATAATTGGTTAAAATCTCATGATGCACGCGATGATGTCATTGGAATCACTTATCTTCCTCACTCTTGTTTACTACAAAACAGAAACGCTCAATTTTCACATGTTGGCGAGGTGCTGGAGATGAGGAACGTTGAAATGTTCCTTTAAACAACTAATTGACTGAGGTCGGTTCAATTACATGAATTCCATTAGTTTTTTTTGTGAGCCCAACGCTCTGTTTCTCTAGAGAGAAATCAAGTTAAGAAGTATGTGGGAGGCTGGGCTGAAGGGAGTTTCATTTCATTAAGCAAATATTCAACCTAGTTCAGCGCAGAAATGTGGTAACTAACAACAATGACCATAATCCTTTGCGCCTGTTTTTTCCAGTTCAGACAGAGACGGGACAGAGAGGAAGAGGTAGAATGAGAGGTTTCACTCTCGACAAAATCTGTCCAAAATAAGCCCAATGGGCCTACGGGCTTATTTGGACCTACAGTAAACTTGGTGCCTGCCTTCCCGCCTTTGGGACAACGACTCCCATTGTTAGAGTGGAGACATGAGCATCTCATCATTATATACATTATATATTATATACATTATATATATATATACATACAGATCTCTGGAAGGATACCCTTTTATCCTGCTACATTGGAATAGAAACACACAACCACATGAGAGAGGAATGTACACAACACAACCACATGAGAGAGGAATGTACACAACACAACCACATGAGAGAGGAATGTACACAACACAACCACATGAGAGAGGAATGTACACAACACAACCACATGAGAGAGGAATGTACACAACACAACCACATGAGAGGAATGTACACAACACAACCACATGAGAGGAATGTACACAACACAACCACATGAGAGGAATGTACACAACACAACCACATGAGAGGAATGTACACAACACAACCACATGAGAGAGGAATGTACACAACACAACCACATGAGAGAGGAATGTACACAACACAACCACATGAGAGAGGAATGTACACAACACAACCACATGAGAGAGGAATGTACACAACACAACCACATGAGAGAGGAATGTACACAACACAACCACATGAGAGGAATGTACACAACACAACCACATGAGAGGAATGTACACAACACAACCACATGAGAGGAATGTACACAACACAACCACATGAGAGAGGAATGTACACAACACAACCACATGAGAGAGGAATGTACACAACACAACCACATGAGAGGAATGTACACAACACAACCACATGAGAGGAATGTACACAACACAACCACATGAGAGAGGAATGTACACAACACAACCACATGAGAGAGGAATGTACACAACACAACCACATGAGAGGAATGTACACAACACAACCACATGAGAGGAATGTACACAACACAACCACATGAGAGAGGAATGTACACAACACAACCACATGAGAGAGGAATGTACACAACACAACCACATGAGAGGAATGTACACAACACAACCACATGAGAGAGGAATGTACACAACACAACCACATGAGAGGAATGTACACAACACAACCACATGAGAGAGGAATGTACACAACACAACCACATGAGAGGAATGTACACAACACAACCACATGAGAGGAATGTACACAACACAACCACATGAGAGAGGAATGTACACAACACAACCACATGAGAGGAATGTACACAACACAACCACATGAGAGGAATGTACACAACACAACCACATGAGAGGAATGTACACAACACAACCACATGAGAGGAATGTACACAACACAACCACATGAGAGGAATGTACACAACACAACCACATGAGAGGAATGTACACAACACAACCACATGAGAGAGGAATGTACACAACACAACCACATGAGAGAGGAATGTACACAACACAACCACATGAGAGGAATGTACACAACACAACCACATGAGAGGAATGTACACAACACAACCACATGAGAGGAATGTACACAACACAACCACATGAGAGGAATGTACACAACACAACCACATGAGAGGAATGTACACAACACAACCACATGAGAGAGGAATGTACACAACACAACCACATGAGAGGAATGTACACAACACAACCACATGAGAGGAATGTACACAACACAACCACATGAGAGAGGAATGTACACAACACAACCACATGAGAGGAATGTACACAACACAACCACATGAGAGGAATGTACACAACACAACCACATGAGAGGAATGTACACAACACAACCACATGAGAGAGGAATGTACACAACACAACCACATGAGAGAGGGACAGAGACAGTTTGTGAAAGTATGTCTTATCTACTTTGAAGAAAGAACTAGTAAAATGATTTTTTTCTATTGATGTCTACCCAGTGTGGACCTGACAGAGACAATGGAATGTTTCATGTTTTGTATGTTCACTATTTTTGGCTTTGGAATTTCAATTAAAAAGCTTTTTTATTTTTTTAACCTGTGATTTAAAACAAAAATACACTTGAACTGAAACCGAACCAACCTCAAAAAGCACCAATCACTCAGCAGAGAGAGAGAGAGAGAGAGAGAGAGAGAGAGAGAGAGAGAGAGAGAGAGAGAGAGTGTATATATATATATATATATATATATATATATATATATATATATATATATATATATATAGGGTCTACATATCTCACCTGGTTGAGTGTTTTCTGTAGATGTGGTGTTCCCATGCGGTCAGCTATGTGTCTGTATCCTGGATGAGACAGGAAGAACTTCCTCTCTGCACCCAGAGCTGCTTTAATATCCTTCCTGCCATCAATATCCTTCTGACTACGATTCACCACCCCAATGTAACCTAGAGAGGAGAGGTGGTTATTACCCTGTTATAACCTGGCGGGAGCAGTTTATAACAGGGGTGTGTGTGTGTCACCTCTGCGTAGCGGCAGTAGTTTATTCTCTAGAATGTCCCGTGCGTCCGTCCCCTCGTCCATCAGGTCCAGCTTGGTGATCACTCCGATGGTACGTAACCCTGGAAACACATAGGTCATCTCCATGGCAACATTCCACTCTCTCTCAAACACCTCTCCATCCCATTATATGAATAGATCAGGTAAGAGTTCGACCACTTTTATGCAGCAAAAACAGCCAAATATTTCCAAATCGGATTTTAGTAACCCCATTGTGGGCCTGTTAGAACAAATAAATAATGACCGATTTGCCTGACACACACACACACACACACACACACACACACACACACACACACACACACACACACACACACACACACACACACACACACACACACACACACACACACACACACACACACACACACAGACGTAACCCCTCTACATAGACTCTGC
This sequence comes from Salmo salar, assembly GCF_965601325.2. NCBI lineage: Eukaryota > Metazoa > Chordata > Actinopteri > Salmoniformes > Salmonidae > Salmo > Salmo salar. Next base: position 14,084,374 of record NC_138302.1, read on the forward strand.
CCCCCCCTCCCTACCTTGAGGGTCGACCTCCTTAGATATCTTGAGAGCATCAGAGTTGGCCAGATCCTGGTTAGCTGGAGTCACAGCCAGGATCAGACAGGATTCTTTAGTTATGAACTGCATATAACAGGATCAGACAGGATTCTTTAGTTATTAACTGCATATAACAGAATCAGACAGGATTCTTTAGTTATTAACTGCATATAACAGAATCAGACAGGATTCTTTAGTTATTAACTGCATATAACAGAATCAGACAGGATTCTTTAGTTATGAACTGCATATAACAGAATCAGACAGGATTCTTTAGTTATTAACTGCATATAACAGAATCAGACAGGATTCTTTAGTTATGAACTGCATATAACAGAATCAGACAGGATTCTTTAGTTATGAACTGCATATAACAGAATCAGACAGGATTCTTTAGTTATTAACTGCATATAACAGAATCAGACAGGATTCTTTAGTTATGAACTGCATATAACAGAATCAGACAGGATTCTTTAGTTATGAACTGCATATAACAGAATCAGACAGGATTCTTTAGTTATGAACTGCATATAACAGAATCAGACAGGATTCTTTAGTTATTAACTGCATATAACAGAATCAGACAGGATTCTTTAGTTATTAACTGCATATAACAGAATCAGACAGGATTCTTTAGTTATTGACTGCATAGAATATATACGTTTTAGCACATAACATAGAAGATAAGACTATATTACTTTAAAGAGGCAATCAGCAGTTGAAACAATAATAAAGCTCTCTACTGACCGTTTCAGTAAAAAGCTGAGGTATTGGCCTGGAGAAATGTAACCCCTCTCAAATTCATAGGCAGAGCTATGGATGCAAGGACTGACCATCCATGATATCAACATGATCGATTTAACCATGTTATGAGGCTATATAGTGTTTTTTTACATTTTCATTGTATACAACAACAAAAGTAAAACGAGCTTCTCTTCTGGGTTCTGATGCAGTGTGACAGATGAACTAAGCTCAGGAAGCACTAACACCTTGTATTCAAGAGTCAATACGTGTATATCATTCACTTATAACTGCAGATTGCCTCTTTAACATATACTTAGTTACCCCCTTTCTCTTTAACATATACTTAGTTACCCCCTTTCTCTTTAACATATACTTAGTTACCCCCTTTCCCTTTAACATATACTTAGTTACCTCCTTTCCCTTTAACATATACTTAGTTACCCCCTTTCCCTTTAACATATACTTAGTGACCCCCTTTCCCTTTAACATATACTTAGTTAACCCCTTTCCCTTTAACATATACTTAGTTACCCCCTTTCCCTTTAACATATACTTAGTTACCCCCTTTCCCTTTAACATATACTTAGTTCCCCCCTTTCCCTTTAACATATACTTAGTTACCCCCTTTCCCTTTAACATATACTTAGTTACCCCCTTTCCCTTTAACATATACTTAGTTACCCCCTTTCCCTTTAACATATACTTAGTTACCCCCTTTCCCTTTAACATATACTTAGTTACCTCCTTTCCCTTTAACATATACTTAGTTACCCCCTTTCCCTTTAACATATACTTAGTTACCCCCTTTCCCTTTAACATATACTTAGTTACCCCCTTTCCCTTTAACATATACTTTGTTAGCCCCTTTCCCTTTAACATATACTTAGTTACCCCCTTTCCCTTTAACATATACTTAGTTACCCCCTTTCCCTTTAACATATACTTAGTTACCCCCTTTCCCTTTAACATATACTTAGTTACCCCCTTCCCCTTTAACATATACTTAGTTACCTCCTTTCCCTTTAACATATACTTAGTTACCTCCTTTCCCTTTAACATATACTTAGTTACCCCCTTTCCCTTTAACATATACTTAGTTACCCCCTTTCCCTTTAACATATACTTAGTTACCCCCTTTCCCTTTAACATATACTTTGTTAGCCCCTTTCCCTTTAACATATACTTAGTTACCCCCTTTCCCTTTAACATATACTTAGTTACCCCCTTTCCCTTTAACATATACTTAGTTACCCCCTTTCCCTTTAACATATACTTAGTTACCCCCTTCCCCTTTAACATATACTTAGTTACCTCCTTTCCCTTTAACATATACTTAGTTACCTCCTTTCCCTTTAACATATACTTAGTTACCCCCTTTCCCTTTAACATATACTTAGTTACCCCCTTTCCCTTTAACATATACTTAGTTACCCCCTTTCCCTTTAACATATACTTAGTTACCCCCTTTCCCTTTAACATATACTTAGTTTTTCCCTTTAACATATACTTAGTTACCCCCTTCCCCTTTAACATATACTTAGTTACCTCCTTTCCCTTTAACATATACTTAGTTACCCCCTTTCCCTTTAACATATACTTAGTTACCCCCTTTCCCTTTAACATATACTTAGTTACCCCCTCTTTAACATATACTTAGTTACCCCCTTTCCCTTTAACATATACTTATTTACCCCCTTTCCCTTTAACATATACTTAGTTACCCCCTTTCCCTTTAACATATACTTAGTTACCCCCTCTTTAACATATACTTAGTTACCCAATTTCCCTTTAACATATACTTAGTTACCCAATTTCCCTTTAACATATACTTAGTTACCCCCTTTCCCTTTAACATATACTTAGTTACCCCCTTTCCCTTTAACATATACTTAGTTACCCCCTTTCTCTTTAACATATACTTAGTTACCCCCTTTCCCTTTAACATATACTTAGTTACCCCCTTATCCTTTAACATATACTTAGTTACCCCCTTTCCCTTTAACATATACTTAGTTACCCCCTTTCCCTTTAACATATACTTAGTTACCCCCTTTCCCTTTAACATATACTTAGTTACCCCCTTTCCCTTTAACATATACTTAGTTACCTCCTTTCCCTTTAACATATACTTAGTTACCCCCTTTCCCTTTAACATATACTTAGTTACCCCCTTTCCCTTTAACATATACTTAGTTACCCCCTTTCCCTTTAACATATACTTTGTTAGCCCCTTTCCCTTTAACATATACTTAGTTACCCCCTTTCCCTTTAACATATACTTAGTTACCTCCTTTCCCTTTAACATATACTTAGTTACCCCCTTTCCCTTTAACATATACTTAGTTACCCCCTTTCCCTTTAACATATACTTAGTTACCCCCTTTCCCTTTAACATATACTTAGTTACCCCCTTTCCCTTTTAACATATACTTAGTTACCCCATTCCCTTTTAACATATACTTAGTTACCCCCTTTCCCTTTTAACATATACTTAGTTACCCCCTTTCCCTTTAACATATAGTTAGTTACCCCCTTTCATTTAACATATACTTAGTTACCCCCTTTCCCTTTAACATATACTTAGTTACCCCCTTTCCCTTTAATATATACTTAGTTACCCCCTTTCCCTTTAACATATACTTAGTTACCCCCTTTCCCTTTAACATATACTTAGTTACCCCCTTTCCCTTTAACATATACTTAGTTACCCCCTCTTTAACATATACTTAGTTACCTCCTTTCCCTTTAACATATACTCAGTTACCCCCTTTCCCTTTTAACATATACTTAGTTACCCCCTTTCCCTTTAACATATACTTAGATACCCCCTTTCCCTTTAACATGTACTTAGTTACCCCCTTTCCCTCTAACATATACTTAGTTACCCCCTTTTCCTTTAACATATACTTAGTTACCCCCTTTCCCTTTCCCTTTAACATATACTTAGTTACCCCCTTTCCCTTTAACAGATACTTAGTTACCCCCTTTCCCTTTAACATATACTTAGTTACCCCCTTTCCCTTTAACATATACTTAGTTACCCCCTCTTTAACATATACTTAGTTACCCCCTTTCCCTTTCCCTTTAACATATACTTAGTTACCCCCTTTCCCTTTAACATATACTTAGTTACCCCCTTTCCCTTTAACATATACTTAGTTACCCCCTTTCCCTTTAACATATACTTAGTTACCCCCTTCCCCTTTAACATATACTTAGTTACCCCCTATCCCTTTAACATATACTTAGTTACCCCCTTTCCCTTTAACATATACTTAGTTACCCCCTTTCCCTTTAACATATACTTAGTTACCCCCTTTCCCTTTAACATATACTTAGTTACCCCCTTTCCCTTTAACATATACTTAGTTACCCCCTTTCCCTTTAACATATACTTAGTTACCCCCTTTCCCTTTAACATATACTTAGTTACCCCCTTTCCCTTTAACATATACTTAGTTACCCCCTTTCCCTTTAACATATACTTAGTTACCCCCTTTCCCTTTAACATATACTTAGTTACCCCCTTTCCCTTTAACATATACTTAGTTACCCCCTTTCCCTTTAACATATACTTAGTTACCCCCTTTCCCTTTAACATATACTTAGTTACCCCCTTTCCCTTTAACATATACTTAGTTACCCCCTTTCCCTTTAACATATACTTAGTTACCCCCTTTCCCTTTAACATATACTTAGTTACCCCCTTTCCCTTTAACATATACTTAGTTACCCCCTTTCCCTTTAACATATACTTAGTTACCCCCTTTCCCTTTAACATATACTTAGTTACCCCCTTTCCCTTTAACATATACTTAGTTACCCCCTTTCCCTTTAACATATACTTAGTTACCCCCTTTCCCTTTAACATATACTTAGTTACCCCCTTCCCCTTTAACATATACTTAGTTACCTCCTTTACCTTTAACATATACTTAGTTACCTCCTTTCCCTTTAACATATACTTAGTTACCCCCTTTCCCTTTAACATATACTTAGTTACCCCCTTTCCCTTTAACATATACTTAGTTACCCCCTTTCCCTTTAACATATACTTAGTTACCCCCTTTCCTTTAACATATACTTAGTTACCCCCTTTCCCTTTAACATATACTTAGTTACCCCCTTTCCCTTTTAACATATACTTAGTTACCCCCTTTCCCTTTTAACATATACTTAGTTACCCCCTTTCCCTTTAACATATACTTAGTTACCCCCTTTCATTTAACATATACTTAGTTACCCCCTTTCCCTTTAACATATACTTAGTTACCCCCTTTCCCTTTAATATATACTTAGTTACCCCCTTTCCCTTTAACATATACTTAGTTACCCCCTTTCCCTTTAACATATACTTAGTTACCCCCTTTCCCTTTAACATATACTTAGTTACCCCCTCTTTAACATATACTTAGTTACCTCCTTTCCCTTTAACATATACTTAGTTACCCCCTTTCCCTTTTAACATATACTTAGTTACCCCCTTTCCCTTTAACATATACTTAGATACCCCCTTTCCCTTTAACATATACTTAGTTACCCCCTTTCCCTCTAACATATACTTAGTTACCCCCTTTTCCTTTAACATATACTTAGTTACCCCCTTTCCCTTTCCCTTTAACATATACTTAGTTACCCCCTTTCCCTTTAACAGATACTCAGTTACCCCCTTTCCCTTTAACATATACTTAGTTACCCCCTTTCCCTTTAACATATACTTAGTTACCCCCTCTTTAACATATACTTAGTTACCCCCTTTCCCTTTCACATATACTTAGTTACCCCCTTTCCCTTTAACAGATACTTAGTTACCCCCTTTCCCTTTAACATATACTTAGTTACCCCCTTTCCCTTTAACATATACTTAGTTACCCCCTCTTTAACATATACTTAGTTACCCCCTTTCCCTTTCACATATACTTAGTTACCCCCTTTCCCTTTAACATATACTTAGTTACCCCCTTTCCCTTTAACATATACTTAGTTACCCCCTATCCCTTTAACATATACTTAGTTACCCCCTTTCATTTAACATATACTTAGTTACCCCCTTTCCCTTTAACATATACTTAGTTACCCCCTTTCCCTTTAATATATACTTAGTTACCCCCTTTCCCTTTAACATATACTTAGTTACCCCCTTTCCCTTTAACATATACTTAGTTACCCCCTTTCCCTTTAACATATACTTAGTTACCCCCTCTTTAACATATACTTAGTTACCTCCTTTCCCTTTAACATATACTTAGTTACCCCCTTTCCCTTTAACATATACTTAGTTACCCCCTTCCCCTTTAACATATACTTAGTTACCCCCTATCCCTTTAACATATACTTAGTTACCCCCTTTCATTTAACATATACTTAGTTACCCCCTTTCCCTTTAACATATACTTAGTTACCCCCTTTCCCTTTAATATATACTTAGTTACCCTCTTTCCCTTTAACATATACTTAGTTACCCCCTTTCCCTTTAACATATACTTAGTTACCCCCTTTCCCTTTAACATATACTTAGTTACCCCCTCTTTAACATATACTTAGTTACCTCCTTTCCCTTTAACATATACTTAGTTACCCCCTTTCCCTTTTAACATATACTTAGTTACCCCCTTTCCCTTTAACATATACTTAGATACCCCCTTTCCCTTTAACATATACTTAGTTACCCCCTTTTCCTTTAACATATACTTAGTTACCCCCTTTCCCTTTCCCTTTAACATATACTTAGTTACCCCCTTTCCCTTTAACATATACTTAGTTACCCCCTTTCCCTTTAACATATACTTAGTTACCCCCTTTCCCTTTAACATATACTTAGTTACCCCCTTTCCCTTTAACATATACTTAGTTACCCCCTTTCCCTTTAACATATACTTAGTTACCCCCTTTCCCTTTAACATATACTTAGTTACCCCCTTCCCCTTTAACATATACTTAGTTACCCCCTATCCCTTTAACATATACTTAGTTACCCCCTTTCCCTTTAACATATACTTAGTTACCCCCTTTCCCTTTAACATATACTTAGTTACCCCCTTTCCCTTTAACATATACTTAGTTACCCCCTTCCCCTTTAACATATACTTAGTTACCTCCTTTCCCTTTAACATATACTTAGTTACCTCCTTTCCCTTTAACATATACTTAGTTACCCCCTTTCCCTTTAACATATACTTAGTTACCCCCTTTCCCTTTAACATATACTTAGTTACCCCCTTTCCCTTTAACATATACTTAGTTACCCCCTTTCCCTTTAACATATACTTAGTTACCCCCTTTCCCTTTAACATATACTTAGTTACCCCCTTTCCCTTTAACATATACTTAGTTACCCCCTTTCCCTTTAACATATACTTAGTTACCCCCTTTCCCTTTAACATATACTTAGTTACCCCCTTTCCCTTTAACATATACTAAGTTACCCCCTTTCCCTTTTAACATATACTTAGTTACCCCCTTTCCCTTTTAACATATACTTAGTTACCCCCTTTCCCTTTAACATATACTTAGTTACCCCCTTTCCCTTTAACATATACTTAGTTACCCCCTTTCCCTTTTAACATATACTTAGTTACCCCCTTTCCCTTTTAACATATACTTAGTTACCCCCTTTCCCTTTTAACATATACTTAGTTACCCCCTTTCCCTTTAACATATACTTAGTTACCCCCTTTCCCTTTAACATATACTTAGTTACCCCCTTTCCCTTTAACATATACTTAGTTACCTCCTTTCCCTTTAACATATACTTAGTTACCCCCTTTCCCTTTAACATATACTTAGTTACCCCCTTTCCCTTTAACATATACTTAGTTACCCCCTTTCCCTTTAACATATACTTAGTTACCCCCTTGCCCTTTAACATATACTTAGTTACCCCCTCTTTAACATATACTTAGTTACCTCCTTTCCCTTTAACATATACTTAGTTACCCCCTTTCCCTTTTAACATATACTTAGTTACCCCCTTTCCCTTTAACATATACTTAGTTACCCCCTTTCCCTTTCCCTTTAACATATACTTAGTTACCCCCTTTCCCTTTTAACATATACTTAGTTACCCCCTTTCCCTTTAACATATACTTAGATACCCCCTTTCCCTTTAACATATACTTAGTTACCCCCTTTCCCTCTAACATATACTTAGTTACCCCCTTTTCCTTTAACATATACTTAGTTACCCCCTTCCCTTTCCCTTTAACATATACTTAGTTACCCCCTTTCCCTTTAACAGATACTTAGTTACCCCCTTTCCCTTTAACATATACTTAGTTACCCCCTTTCCCTTTAACATATACTTAGTTACCCCCTCTTTAACATATACTTAGTTACCCCCTTTCCCTTTCCCTTTAACATATACTTAGTTACCCCCTTTCCCTTTAACATATACTTAGTTACCCCCTTTCCCTTTAACATATACTTAGTTACCCCCTTTCCCTTTAACATATACTTAGTTACCCCCTTTCCCTTTAACATATACTTAGTTACCCCCTTTCCCTTTAACATATACTTAGTTACCCCCTTTCCCTTTAACATATACTTAGTTACCTCCTTTCCCTTTAACATATACTTAGTTACCCCCTTTCCCTTTAACATATACTTAGTTACCCCCTTTCCCTTTAACATATACTTAGTTACCCCCTTTCCCTTTAACATGTACTTAGTTACCCCCTTTCCCTCTAACATATACTTAGTTACCCCCTTTTCCTTTAACATATACTTAGTTACCCCCCCTTTCCCTTTAACATATACTTAGTTACCCCCTTTCCCTTTAACATATACTTAGTTACCCCCTTTCCCTTTAACATATACTTAGTTACCCCCTTTCCCTTTCCCTTTAACATATACTTAGTTACCCCCTTTCCCTTTAACATATACTTAGTTACCCCCTTTCCCTTTAACATATACTTAGTTACCCCCTTTCCCTTTAACATATACTTAGTTACCCCCTTTCCCTTTAACATATACTTAGTTACCCCCTTTCCCTTTAACATATACTTAGTTACCCCCTTTCCCTTTAACATATACTTAGTTACCCCCTTTCCCTTTAACATATACTTAGTTACCCCCTTTCCCTTTAACATATACTTAGTTACCCCCTTTCCCTTTAACATATACTTAGTTACCCCCTTTCCCTTTAACATATACTTAGTTACCCCCTTTCCCTTTAACATATACTTAGTTACCCCCTTTCCCTTTAACATATACTTAGTTACCCCCTTTCCCTTTAACATATACTTAGTTACCCCCTTTCCCTTTAACATATACTTAGTTACCCCCTTTCCCTTTAACATATACTTAGTTACCCCCTTTCCCTTTAACATATACTTAGTTACCCCCTTTCCCTTTAACATATACTTAGTTACCCCCTTTCCCTTTAACATATACTTAGTTACCCCCTTTCCCTTTAACATATACTTAGTTACCCCCTTTCCCTTTAACATATACTTAGTTACCCCCTTTCCCTTTAACATATACTTAGTTACCCCCTTTCCCTTTAACATATACTTAGTTACCCCCTTTCCCTTTAACATATACTTAGTTACCCCCTTTCCCTTTAACATATACTTAGTTACCCCCTTTCCCTTTAACATATACTTAGTTACCCCCTTTCCCTTTAACATATACTTAGTTACCCCCTTTCCCTTTAACATATACTTAGTTACCCCCTTTCCCTTTAACATATACTTAGTTACCCCCTTTCCCTTTAACATATACTTAGTTACCCCCTTTCCCTTTAACATATACTTAGTTACCCCCTTTCCCTTTAACATATACTTAGTTACCCCCTTTCCCTTTAACATATACTTAGTTACCCCCTTTCCCTTTAACATATACTTAGTTACCCCCTTTCCCTTTAACATATACTTAGTTACCCCCTTTCCCTTTAACATATACTTAGTTACCCCCTTTCCCTTTAACATATACTTAGTTACCCCCTTTCCCTTTAACATATACTTAGTTACCCCCTTTCCCTTTAACATATACTTAGTTACCCCCTTTCCCTTTAACATATACTTAGTTACCCCCTTTCCCTTTAACATATACTTAGTTACCCCCTTTCCCTTTAACATATACTTAGTTACCCCCTTTCCCTTTAACATATACTTAGTTACCCCCTTTCCCTTTAACATATACTTAGTTACCCCCTTTCCCTTTTAACATATACTTAGTTACCCCCTTTCCCTTTAACATATACTTAGTTACCCCCTTTCCCTTTAACATATACTTAGTTACCCCCTTTCCCTTTAACATATACTTAGTTACCCCCTTTCCCTTTAACATATACTTAGTTACCCCCTTTCCCTTTAACATATACTTAGTTACCCCCTTTCCCTTTAACATATACTTAGTTACCCCCTTTCCCTTTAACATATACTTAGTTACCCCCTTTCCCTTTAACATATACTTAGTTACCCCCTTTCCCTTTAACATATACTTAGTTACCCCCTTTCCCTTTAACATATACTTAGTTACCCCCTTTCCCTTTAACATATACTTAGTTACCCCCTTTCCCTTTAACATATACTTAGTTACCCCCTTTCCCTTTAACATATACTTAGTTACCCCCTTTCCCTTTAACATATACTTAGTTACCCCCTTTCCCTTTAACATATACTTAGTTACCCCCTTTCCCTTTAACATATACTTAGTTACCCCCTTTCCCTTTAACATATACTTAGTTACCCCCTTTCCCTTTAACATATACTTAGTTACCCCCTTTCCCTTTAACATATACTTAGTTACCCCCTTTCCCTTTAACATATACTTAGTTACCCCCTTTCCCTTTAACATATACTTAGTTACCCCCTTTCCCTTTAACATATACTTAGTTACCCCCTTTCCCTTTAACATATACTTAGTTACCCCCTTTCCCTTTAACATATACTTAGTTACCCCCTTCCCTTTAACATATACTTAGTTACCCCCTTTCCCTTTAACATATACTTAGTTACCCCCTTTCCCTTTAACATATACTTAGTTACCCCCTTTCCCTTTAACATATACTTAGTTACCCCCTTTCCCTTTAACATATACTTAGTTACCCCCTTTCCCTTTAACATATACTTAGTTACCCCCTTTCCCTTTAACATATACTTAGTTACCCCCTTTCCCTTTAACATATACTTAGTTACCCCCTTTCCCTTTAACATATACTTAGTTACCCCCTTTCCCTTTAACATATACTTAGTTACCCCCTTTCCCTTTAACATATACTTAGTTACCCCCTTTCCCTTTAACATATACTTAGTTACCCCCTTTCCCTTTAACATATACTTAGTTACCCCCTTTCCCTTTAACATATACTTAGTTACCCCCTTTCCCTTTAACATATACTTAGTTACCCCCTTTCCCTTTAACATATACTTAGTTACCCCCTTTCCCTTTAACATATACTTAGTTACCCCCTTTCCCTTTAACATATACTTAGTTACCCCCTTTCCCTTTAACATATACTTAGTTACCCCCTTTCCCTTTAACATATACTTAGTTACCCCCTTTCCCTTTAACATATACTTAGTTACCCCCTTTCCCTTTAACATATACTTAGTTACCCCCTTTCCCTTTAACATATACTTAGTTACCCCCTTTCCCTTTAACATATACTTAGTTACCCCCTTTCCCTTTAACATATACTTAGTTACCCCCTTTCCCTTTAACATATACTTAGTTACCCCCTTTCCCTTTAACATATACTTAGTTACCCCCTTTCCCTTTAACATATACTTAGTTACCCCCTTTCCCTTTAACATATACTTAGTTACCCCCTTTCCCTTTAACATATACTTAGTTACCCCCTTTCCCTTTTAACATATACTTAGTTACCCCCTTTCCCTTTAACATATACTTAGTTACCCCCTTTCCCTTTAACATATACTTAGTTACCCCCTTTCCCTTTAACATATACTTAGTTACCCCCTTTCCCTTTAACATATACTTAGTTACCCCCTTTCCCTTTAACATATACTTAGTTACCCCCTTTCCCTTTAACATATACTTAGTTACCCCCTTTCCCTTTAACATATACTTAGTTACCCCCTTTCCCTTTAACATATACTTAGTTACCCCCTTTCCCTTTAACATATACTTAGTTACCCCCTTTCCCTTTAACATATACTTAGTTACCCCCTTTCCCTTTAACATATACTTAGTTACCCCCTTTCCCTTTAACATATACTTAGTTACCCCCTTTCCCTTTAACATATACTTAGTTACCCCCTTTCCCTTTAACATATACTTAGTTACCCCCTTTCCCTTTAACATATACTTAGTTACCCCCTTTCCCTTTAACATATACTTAGTTACCCCCTTTCCCTTTAACATATACTTAGTTACCCCCTTTCCCTTTAACATATACTTAGTTACCCCCTTTCCCTTTAACATATACTTAGTTACCCCCTTTCCCTTTAACATATACTTAGTTACCCCCTTTCCCTTTAACATATACTTAGTTACCCCCTTTCCCTTTAACATATACTTAGTTACCCCCTTTCCCTTTAACATATACTTAGTTACCCCCTTTCCCTTTAACATATACTTAGTTACCCCCTTTCCCTTTAACATATACTTAGTTACCCCCTTTCCCTTTAACATATACTTAGTTACCCCCTTTCCCTTTAACATATACTTAGTTACCCCCTTTCCCTTTAACATATACTTAGTTACCTCCTTTCCCTTTAACATATACTTAGTTACCCCCTTTCCCTTTAACATATACTTAGTTACCCCCTTTCCCTTTAACATATACTTAGTTACCCCCTTTCCCTTTAACATATACTTAGTTACCCCCTTTCCCTTTAACATATACTTAGTTACCCCCTTTCCCTTTAACATATACTTAGTTACCCCCTTTCCCTTTAACATATACTTAGTTACCCCCTTTCCCTTTTAACATATACTTAGTTACCCCCTTTCCCTTTAACATATACTTAGTTACCCCCTTTCCCTTTAACATATACTTAGTTACCCCCTTTCCCTTTAACATATACTTAGTTACCCCCTTTCCCTTTAACATATACTTAGTTACCCCCTTTCCCTTTAACATATACTTAGTTACCCCCTTTCCCTTTAACATATACTTAGTTACCCCCTTTCCCTTTAACATATACTTAGTTACCCCCTTTCCCTTTAACATATACTTAGTTACCCCCTTTCCCTTTAACATATACTTAGTTACCCCCTTTCCCTTTAACATATACTTAGTTACCCCCTTTCCCTTTAACATATACTTAGTTACCCCCTTTCCCTTTAACATATACTTAGTTACCCCCTTTCCCTTTAACATATACTTAGTTACCCCCTTTCCCTTTAACATATACTTAGTTACCCCCTTTCCCTTTAACATATACTTAGTTACCCCCTTTCCCTTTAACATATACTTAGTTACCCCCTTTCCCTTTAACATATACTTAGTTACCCCCTTTCCCTTTAACATATACTTAGTTACCCCCTTTCCCTTTAACATATACTTAGTTACCCCCTTTCCCTTTAACATATACTTAGTTACCCCCTTTCCCTTTAACATATACTTAGTTACCCCCTTTCCCTTTAACATATACTTAGTTACCCCCTTTCCCTTTAACATATACTTAGTTACCCCCTTTCCCTTTAACATATACTTAGTTACCCCCTTTCCCTTTAACATATACTTAGTTACCCCCTTTCCCTTTAACATATACTTAGTTACCCCCTTTCCCTTTAACATATACTTAGTTACCCCCTTTCCCTTTAACATATACTTAGTTACCCCCTTTCCCTTTAACATATACTTAGTTACCCCCTTTCCCTTTAACATATACTTAGTTACCCCCTTTCCCTTTAACATATACTTAGTTACCCCCTTTCCCTTTAACATATACTTAGTTACCCCCTTTCCCTTTAACATATACTTAGTTACCCCCTTTCCCTTTAACATATACTTAGTTACCCCCTTTCCCTTTAACATATACTTAGTTACCCCCTTTCCCTTTAACATATACTTAGTTACCCCCTTTCCCTTTAACATATACTTAGTTACCCCCTTTCCCTTTAACATATACTTAGTTACCCCCTTTCCCTTTAACATATACTTAGTTACCCCCTTTCCCTTTAACATATACTTAGTTACCCCCTTTCCCTTTAACATATACTTAGTTACCCCCTTTCCCTTTAACATATACTTAGTTACCCCCTTTCCCTTTAACATATACTTAGTTACCCCCTTTCCCTTTAACATATACTTAGTTACCCCCTTTCCCTTTAACATATACTTAGTTACCCCCTTTCCCTTTAACATATACTTAGTTACCCCCTTTCCCTTTAACATATACTTAGTTACCCCCTTTCCCTTTAACATATACTTAGTTACCCCCTTTCCCTTTAACATATACTTAGTTACCCCCTTTCCCTTTAACATATACTTAGTTACCCCCTTTCCCTTTAACATATACTTAGTTACCCCCTTTCCCTTTAACATATACTTAGTTACCCCCTTTCCCTTTAACATATACTTAGTTACCCCCTTTCCCTTTAACATATACTTAGTTACCCCCTTTCCCTTTAACATATACTTAGTTACCCCCTTTCCCTTTAACATATACTTAGTTACCCCCTTTCCCTTTAACATATACTTAGTTACCCCCTTTCCCTTTAACATATACTTAGTTACCCCCTTTCCCTTTAACATATACTTAGTTACCCCCTTTCCCTTTAACATATACTTAGTTACCCCCTTTCCCTTTAACATATACTTAGTTACCCCCTTTCCCTTTAACATATACTTAGTTACCCCCTTTCCCTTTAACATATACTTAGTTACCCCCTTTCCCTTTAACATATACTTAGTTACCCCCTTTCCCTTTAACATATACTTAGTTACCCCCTTTCCCTTTAACATATACTTAGTTACCCCCTTTCCCTTTAACATATACTTAGTTACCCCCTTTCCCTTTAACATATACTTAGTTACCCCCTTTCCCTTTAACATATACTTAGTTACCCCCTTTCCCTTTAACATATACTTAGTTACCCCCTTTCCCTTTAACATATACTTAGTTACCCCCTTTCCCTTTAACATATACTTAGTTACCCCCTTTCCCTTTAACATATACTTAGTTACCCCCTTTCCCTTTAACATATACTTAGTTACCCCCTTTCCCTTTAACATATACTTAGTTACCCCCTTTCCCTTTAACATATACTTAGTTACCCCCTTTCCCTTTAACATATACTTAGTTACCCCCTTTCCCTTTAACATATACTTAGTTACCCCCTTTCCCTTTAACATATACTTAGTTACCCCCTTTCCCTTTAACATATACTTAGTTACCCCCTTTCCCTTTAACATATACTTAGTTACCCCCTTTCCCTTTAACATATACTTAGTTACCCCCTTTCCCTTTAACATATACTTAGTTACCCCCTTTCCCTTTAACATATACTTAGTTACCCCCTTTCCCTTTAACATATACTTAGTTACCCCCTTTCCCTTTAACATATACTTAGTTACCCCCTTTCCTTTAACATATACTTAGTTACCCCCTTTCCCTTTAACATATACTTAGTTACCCCCTTTCCCTTTAACATATACTTAGTTACCCCCTTTCCCTTTAACATATACTTAGTTACCCCCTTTCCCTTTAACATATACTTAGTTACCCCCTTTCCCTTTAACATATACTTAGTTACCCCCTTTCCCTTTAACATATACTTAGTTACCCCCTTTCCCTTTAACATATACTTAGTTACCCCCTTTCCCTTTTAACATATACTTAGTTACCCCCTTTCCCTTTAACATATACTTAGATACCCCCTTTCCCTTTAACATATACTTAGTTACCCCCTTTCCCTTTAACATATACTTAGTTACCCCCTTTCCCTTTAACATATACTTAGTTACCCCCTTTCCCTTTAACATATACTTAGTTACCCCCTTTCCCTTTAACATATACTTAGTTACCCCCTTTCCCTTTAACATATACTTAGTTACCCCCTCTTTAACATATACTTAGTTACCCCCTTTCCTTTAACATATACTTAGTTACCCCCTTTCCCTTTAACATATACTTAGTTACCCCCTTTCCCTTTAACATATACTTAGTTACCCCCTTTCCCTTTAACATATACTTAGTTACCCCCTTTCCCTTTAACATATACTTAGTTACCCCCTTTCCCTTTAACATATACTTAGTTACCCCCTTTCCCTTTAACATATACTTAGTTACCCCCTTTCCCTTTAACATATACTTAGTTACCCCCTTTCCCTTTAACATATACTTAGTTACCCCCTTTCCCTTTAACATATACTTAGTTACCCCCTTCCCCTTTAACATATACTTAGTTACCCCCTTTCCCTTTAACATATACTTAGTTACCCCCTTTCCCTTTAACATATACTTAGTTACCCCCTTTCCCTTTAACATATACTTAGTTACCCCCTTTCCCTTTAACATATACTTAGTTACCCCCTTTCCCTTTAACATATACTTAGTTACCCCCTTTCCCTTTAACATATACTTAGTTACCCCCTTTCCCTTTAACATATACTTAGTTACCCCCTTTCCCTTTAACATATACTTAGTTACCCCCTTTCCCTTTAACATATACTTAGTTACCCCCTTTCCCTTTAACATATACTTAGTTACCCCCTTTCCCTTTAACATATACTTAGTTACCCCCTTTCCCTTTAACATATACTTAGTTACCCCCTTTCCCTTTTAACATATACTTAGTTACCCCCTTTCCCTTTAACATATACTTAGTTACCCCCTTTCCCTTTAACATATACTTAGTTACCCCCTTTCCCTTTAACATATACTTAGTTACCCCCTTTCCCTTTAACATATACTTAGTTACCCCCTTTCCCTTTAACATATACTTAGTTACCCCCTTTCCCTTTAACATATACTTAGTTACCCCCTTTCCCTTTAACATATACTTAGTTACCCCCTTTCCCTTTAACATATACTTAGTTACCCCCTTTCCCTTTAACATATACTTAGTTACCCCCTTTCCCTTTAACATATACTTAGTTACCCCCTTTCCCTTTAACATATACTTAGTTACCCCCTTTCCCTTTAACATATACTTAGTTACCCCCTTTCCCTTTAACATATACTTAGTTACCCCCTTTCCCTTTAACATATACTTAGTTACCCCCTTTCCCTTTAACATATACTTAGTTACCCCCTTTCCCTTTAACATATACTTAGTTACCCCCTTTCCCTCTTTAACATATACTTAGTTACCCCCTTTCCCTTTTAACATATACTTAGTTACCCCCTTTCCCTTTAACATATACTTAGTTACCCCCTTTCCCTTTAACATATACTTAGTTACCCCCTTTCCCTCTAACATATACTTAGTTACCCCCTTTCCCTTTAACATATACTTAGTTACCCCCTTCCCTTTCCCTTTAACATATACTTAGTTACCCCCTTTCCCTTTAACATATACTTAGTTACCCCCTTTCCCTTTAACATATACTTAGTTACCCCCTTTCCCTTTAACATATACTTAGTTACCCCCTTTCCCTTTAACATATACTTAGTTACCCCCTTTCCCTCTTAACATATACTTAGTTACCCCCTTTCCCTTTAACATATACTTAGTTACCCCCTTTCCCTTTAACATATACTTAGTTACCCCCTTTCCCTTTAACATATACTTAGTTACCCCCTTTCCCTTTAACATATACTTAGTTACCCCCTTTCCCTTTAACATATACTTAGTTACCCCCTTTCCCTTTAACATATACTTAGTTACCCCCTTTCCCTTTAACATATACTTAGTTACCCCCTTTCCCTTTAACATATACTTAGTTACCCCCTTTCCCTTTAACATATACTTAGTTACCCCCTTTCCCTTTAACATATACTTAGTTACCCCCTTTCCCTTTAACATATACTTAGTTACCCCCTTTCCCTTTAACATATACTTAGTTACCCCCTTTCCCTTTAACATATACTTAGTTACCCCCTTTCCCTTTAACATATACTTAGTTACCCCCTTTCCCTTTAACATATACTTAGTTACCCCCTTTCCCTTTAACATATACTTAGTTACCCCCTTTCCCTTTAACATATACTTAGTTACCCCCTTTCCCTTTAACATATACTTAGTTACCCCCTTTCCCTTTAACATATACTTAGTTACCCCCTTTCCCTTTAACATATACTTAGTTACCCCCTTTCCCTTTAACATATACTTAGTTACCCCCTTTCCCTTTAACATATACTTAGTTACCCCCTTTCCCTTTAACATATACTTAGTTACCCCCTTTCCCTTTAACATATACTTAGTTACCCCCTTTCCCTTTAACATATACTTAGTTACCCCCTTTCCCTTTAACATATACTTAGTTACCCCCTTTCCCTTTAACATATACTTAGTTACCCCCTTTCCCTTTAACATATACTTAGTTACCCCCTTTCCCTTTAACATATACTTAGTTACCCCCTTTCCCTTTAACATATACTTAGTTACCCCCTTTCCCTTTAACATATACTTAGTTACCCCCTTTCCCTTTAACATATACTTAGTTACCCCCTTTCCCTTTAACATATACTTAGTTACCCCCTTTCCCTTTAACATATACTTAGTTACCCCCTTTCCCTTTAACATATACTTAGTTACCCCCTTTCCCTTTAACATATACTTAGTTACCCCCTTTCCCTTTAACATATACTTAGTTACCCCCTTTCCCTTTAACATATACTTAGTTACCCCCTTTCCCTTTAACATATACTTAGTTACCCCCTTTCCCTTTTAACATATACTTAGTTACCCCCTTTCCCTTTAACATATACTTAGTTACCCCCTTTCCCTTTAACATATACTTAGTTACCCCCTTTCCCTTTAACATATACTTAGTTACCCCCTTTCCCTTTAACATATACTTAGTTACCCCCTTTCCCTTTAACATATACTTAGTTACCCCCTTTCCCTTTAACATATACTTAGTTACCCCCTTTCCCTTTAACATATACTTAGTTACCCCCTTTCCCTTTAACATATACTTAGTTACCCCCTTTCCCTTTAACATATACTTAGTTACCCCCTTTCCCTTTAACATATACTTAGTTACCCCCTTTCCCTTTAACATATACTTAGTTACCCCCTTTCCCTTTAACATATACTTAGTTACCCCCTTTCCCTTTAACATATACTTAGTTACCCCCTTTCCCTTTAACATATACTTAGTTACCCCCTTTCCCTTTAACATATACTTAGTTACCCCCTTTCCCTTTAACATATACTTAGTTACCCCCTTTCCCTTTAACATATACTTAGTTACCCCCTTTCCCTTTAACATATACTTAGTTACCCCCTTTCCCTTTAACATATACTTAGTTACCCCCTTTCCCTTTAACATATACTTAGTTACCCCCTTTCCCTTTAACATATACTTAGTTACCCCCTTTCCCTTTAACATATACTTAGTTACCCCCTTTCCCTTTAACATATACTTAGTTACCCCCTTTCCCTTTAACATATACTTAGTTACCCCCTTTCCCTTTAACATATACTTAGTTACCCCCTTTCCCTTTAACATATACTTAGTTACCCCCTTTCCCTTTAACATATACTTAGTTACCCCCTTTCCCTTTAACATATACTTAGTTACCCCCTTTCCCTTTAACATATACTTAGTTACCCCCTTTCCCTTTAACATATACTTAGTTACCCCCTTTCCCTTTAACATATACTTAGTTACCCCCTTTCCCTTTAACATATACTTAGTTACCCCCTTTCCCTTTAACATATACTTAGTTACCCCCTTTCCCTTTAACATATACTTAGTTACCCCCTTTCCCTTTAACATATACTTAGTTACCCCCTTTCCCTTTAACATATACTTAGTTACCCCCTTTCCCTTTAACATATACTTAGTTACCCCCTTTCCCTTTAACATATACTTAGTTACCCCCTTTCCCTTTAACATATACTTAGTTACCCCCTTTCCCTTTAACATATACTTAGTTACCCCCTTTCCCTTTAACATATACTTAGTTACCCCCTTTCCCTTTAACATATACTTAGTTACCCCCTTTCCCTTTAACATATACTTAGTTACCCCCTTTCCCTTTAACATATACTTAGTTACCCCCTTTCCCTTTAACATATACTTAGTTACCCCCTTTCCCTTTAACATATACTTAGTTACCCCCTTTCCCTTTAACATATACTTAGTTACCCCCTTTCCCTTTAACATATACTTAGTTACCCCCTTTCCCTTTAACATATACTTAGTTACCCCCTTTCCCTTTAACATATACTTAGTTACCCCCTTTCCCTTTAACATATACTTAGTTACCCCCTTTCCCTTTAACATATACTTAGTTACCCCCTTTCCCTTTAACATATACTTAGTTACCCCCTTTCTCCTTTAACATATACTTAGTTACCCCCTTTTCCCTTTAACATATACTTAGTTACCCCCTTTCCCTTTAACATATACTTAGTTACCCCCTTTCCCTTTAACATATACTTAGTTACCCCCTTTCCCTTTAACATATACTTAGTTACCCCCTTTCCCTTTAACATATACTTAGTTACCCCCTTTCCCTTTAACATATACTTAGTTACCCCCTTTCCCTTTAACATATACTTAGTTACCCCCTTTCCCTTTAACATATACTTAGTTACCCCCTTTCCCTTTAACATATACTTAGTTACCCCCTTTCCCTTTAACATATACTTAGTTACCCCCTTTCCCTTTAACATATACTTAGTTACCCCCTTTCCCTTTAACATATACTTAGTTACCCCCTTTCCCTTTAACATATACTTAGTTACCCCCTTTCCCTTTAACATATACTTAGTTACCCCCTTTCCCTTTAACATATACTTAGTTACCCCCTTTCCCTTTTAACATATACTAAGTTACCCCCTTTCCCTTTTAACATATACTTAGTTACCCCCTTTCCCTTTTAACATATACTTAGTTACCCCCTTTCCCTTTAACATATACTTAGTTACCCCCTTTCCCTTTAACATATACTTAGTTACCCCCTTTCCCTTTAACATATACTTAGTTACCCCCTTTCCCTTTTAACATATACTTAGTTACCCCCTTTCCCTTTAACATATACTTAGTTACCCCCTTTCCCTTTAACATATACTTAGTTACCCCCTTTCCCTTTAACATATACTTAGTTACCCCCTTTCCCTTTAACATATACTTAGTTACCCCCTTTCCCTTTAACATATACTTAGTTACCCCCTTTCCCTTTAACATATACTTAGTTACCCCCTTTCCCTTTAACATATACTTAGTTACCCCCTTTCCCTTTAACATATACTTAGTTACCCCCTTTCCCTTTAACATATACTTAGTTACCCCCTTTCCCTTTAACATATACTTAGTTACCCCCCCCTTTCCCTTTAACATATACTTAGTTACCCCCTTTCCCTTTTAACATATACTTAGTTACCCCCTTTCCCTTTAACATATACTTAGTTACCCCCTTTCCCTTTAACATATACTTAGTTACCCCCTTTCCCTTTAACATATACTTAGTTACCCCCTTTCCCTTTAACATATACTTAGTTACCCCCTTTTCCCTTTAACATATACTTAGTTACCCCCTTTCCCTTTAACATATACTTAGTTACCCCCTTTCCCTTTAACATATACTTAGTTACCCCCTTTCCCTTTAACATATACTTAGTTACCCCCTTTCCCTTTAACATATACTTAGTTACCCCCTTTCCCTTTAACATATACTTAGTTACCCCCTTTCCCTTTAACATATACTTAGTTACCCCCTTTCCCTTTAACATATACTTAGTTACCCCCTTTCCCTTTAACATATACTTAGTTACCCCCTTTCCCTTTAACATATACTTAGTTACCCCCTTTCCCTTTAACATATACTTAGTTACCCCCTTTCCCTTTAACATATACTTAGTTACCTCCTTTCCCTTTAACATATACTTAGTTACCCCCTTTCCCTTTAACATATACTTAGTTACCCCCTTTCCCTTTAACATATACTTAGTTACCCCCTTTCCCTTTAACATATACTTAGTTACCCCCTTTCCCTTTAACATATACTTAGTTACCCCCTTTCCCTTTAACATATACTTAGTTACCCCCTTTCCCTTTAACATATACTTAGTTACCCCCTTTCCCTTTAACATATACTTAGTTACCCCCTTTCCCTTTTAACATATACTTAGTTACCCCCTTTCCCTTTTAACATATACTTAGTTACCCCCTTTCCCTTTAACATATACTTAGTTACCCCCTTTCCCTTTAACATATACTTAGTTACCCCCTTTCCCTTTAACATATACTTAGTTACCCCCTTTCCCTTTAACATATACTTAGTTACCCCCTTTCCCTTTAACATATACTTAGTTACCCCCTTTCCCTTTAACATATACTTAGTTACCCCCTTTCCCTTTAACATATACTTAGTTACCCCCTTTCCCTTTAACATATACTTAGTTACCCCCTTTCCCTTTAACATATACTTAGTTACCCCCTTTCCCTTTAACATATACTTAGTTACCCCCTTTCCCTTTAACATATACTTAGTTACCCCCTTTCCCTTTAACATATACTTAGTTACCCCCTTTCCCTTTAACATATACTTAGTTACCCCCTTTCCCTTTAACATATACTTAGTTACCCCCTTTCCCTTTAACATATACTTAGTTACCCCCTTTCCCTTTAACATATACTTAGTTACCCCCTTTCCCTTTAACATATACTTAGTTACCCCCTTTCCCTTTAACATATACTTAGTTACCCCCTTTCCCTTTAACATATACTTAGTTACCCCCTTTCCCTTTAACATATACTTAGTTACCCCCTTTCCCTTTAACATATACTTAGTTACCCCCTTTCCCTTTAACATATACTTAGTTACCCCCTTTCCCTTTAACATATACTTAGTTACCCCCTTTCCCTTTTAACATATACTTAGTTACCCCCTTTCCCTTTAACATATACTTAGTTACCCCCTTTCCCTTTAACATATACTTAGTTACCCCCTTTCTCCTTTAACATATACTTAGTTACCCCCTTTCCCTTTAACATATACTTAGTTACCCCCTTTCCCTTTAACATATACTTAGTTACCCCCTCTTTAACATATACTTAGTTACCCCCTTTCCCTTTAACATATACTTAGTTACCCCCTTTCCCTTTAACATATACTTAGTTACCCCCTTTCCCTTTAACATATACTTAGTTACCCCCTTTCCCTTTAACATATACTTAGTTACCCCCTTCCCTTTAACATATACTTAGTTACCCCCTTTCCCTTTAACATATACTTAGTTACCCCCTTTCCCTTTAACATATACTTAGTTACCCCCTTTCCCTTTAACATATACTTAGTTACCCCCTTTCCCTTTAACATATACTTAGTTACCCCCTTTCCCTTTAACATATACTTAGTTACCTCCTTTCCCTTTAACATATACTTAGTTACCCCCTTTCCCTTTAACATATACTTAGTTACCCCCTTTCCCTTTAACATATACTTAGTTACCCCCTTTCCCTTTAACATATACTTAGTTACCCCCTTTCCCTTTAACATATACTTAGTTACCCCCTTTCCCTTTAACATATACTTAGTTACCCCCTTTCCCTTTAACATATACTTAGTTACCCCCTTTCCCTTTTAACATATACTTAGTTACCCCCTTTCCCTTTTAACATATACTTAGTTACCCCCTTTCCCTTTTAACATATACTTAGTTACCCCCTTTCCCTTTAACATATACTTAGTTACCCCCTTTCCCTTTAACATATACTTAGTTACCCCCTTTCCCTTTTAACATATACTTAGTTACCCCCTTTCCCTTTAACATATACTTAGTTACCCCCTTTCCCTTTAACATATACTTAGTTACCCCCTTTCCCTTTAACATATACTTAGTTACCCCCTTTCCCTTTAACATATACTTAGTTACCCCCTTTCCCTTTAACATATACTTAGTTACCCCCTTTCCCTTTTAACATATACTTAGTTACCCCCTTTCCCTTTAACATATACTTAGTTACCCCCTTTCTCTTTAACATATACTTAGTTACCCCCTTTCCCTTTAACATATACTTAGTTACCCCCTTTCCCTTTAACATATACTTAGTTACCCCCTTTCCCTTTAACATATACTTAGTTACCCCCTTTCCCTTTAACATATACTCAGTTACCCCCTTTCCCTTTTAACATATACTTAGTTACCCCCTTTCCCTATTAACATATACTTAGTTACCCCCTTTCCCTATTAACATATACTTAGTTACCCCCTTTCCCTTTAACATATACTTAGTTACCCCCTTTCCCTTTAACATATACTTAGTTACCCCCTTTCCCTTTAACATATACTTAGTTACCCCCTTTCCCTTTAACATATACTTAGTTACCCCCTTTCCCTTTAACATATACTTAGTTACCCCCTTTCCCTTTAACATATACTTAGTTACCCCCTTTCCCTTTAACATATACTTAGTTACCCCCTTTCTCTTTAACATATACTTAGTTACCCCCTTTCCCTTTAACATATACTTAGTTACCCCCTTTCCCTTTAACATATACTTAGTTACCCCCTTTCCCTTTAACATATACTTAGTTACCCCCTTTCCCTTTAACATATACTTAGTTACCCCCTTTCCCTTTAACATATACTTAGTTACCCCCTTTCCCTTTAACATATACTTAGTTACCCCCTTTCCCTTTAACATATACTTAGTTACCCCCTTTCCCTTTAACATATACTTAGTTACCCCCTTTCCCTTTAACATATACTTAGTTACCCCCTTTCCCTTTAACATATACTTAGTTACCCCCTTTCCCTTTAACATATACTTAGTTACCCCCTTTCCCTTTAACATATACTTAGTTACCCCCTTTCTCTTTAACATATACTTAGTTACCCCCTTTCCCTTTAACATATACTTAGTTACCCCCTTTCCCTTTAACATATACTTAGTTACCCCCTTTCCCTTTAACATATACTTAGTTACCTCCTTTCCCTTTAACATATACTTAGTTACCCCCTTTCCCTTTAACATATACTTAGTTACCCCCTTTCCCTTTAACATATACTTAGTTACCCCCTTTCCCTTTAACATATACTTAGTTACCCCCTTTCCCTTTAACATATACTTAGTTACCCCCTTTCCCTTTAACATATACTTAGTTACCCCCTTTCCCTTTAACATATACTTAGTTACCCCCTTTCCCTTTAAAACCTCTTGAGGATACCCTAGGATAGGGGGCGCCACAGCGCATTTTGAAAAAAAAATTGTTCCCATTTTCAACGGCCTACTAATCAAACTCAGAAGCTAGGGCATGCATATACTTATTATATATGGATAGAAAACACCCTAAAGTTTCTAAAACTGTTTGAATGGTGTCTGTGAGTATAACAGAACTCAAATGGCAGTCAAAACCCCGAGACCGATTGAAACAGGAAGTGGAATTCAGAATTGTGGACTCGACTTCTCATCTTTCCCTATAAATCACACCGTTAACCATGGTTCAGTGAGCACTTCCTATTGCTTCCACTAGATGTCGCCAGTCTTTTCACAGTGGTTTGAGCCTTATACAGTCGAAACTCAGTGAATGAGACTCATTGGAAATTGGTCACAGGGGATGGGCCATCACCATTATGACGCCGGCGGCCATGTCTACCCCCACCTTTGGAAACGGTTTGAAAGACAATTAAATCATCCCCCTCGAATCTTATTGGCTCTCTTGGTGTTACAGGCCCTGAAGATTAATGTTTTACAACGTTTGACATGTTTGAACGAACCTACAGGCGGGAGAATCATTTTATCCGAAACTTCAGCCCTGCGCACATCGGAGAATTTGGAGAGAGCCCAAGGACGCGCTACCAACAGCAGGCTAATGGAACGTGAAGTATGGACTTTTTCGACCGAAAATACATCTGTTGTGGACCTGGGAATCTTTCTGATTAAGACAACTAAAGGTAGGCGATTATTGACAATATTATACAAGATTAGATGTGACATGCGATTGTTCCAAGATGGCGCCGAGCTCTGTATATTAGCTCATTTTCTGAGTATCACATCTCCTTTTATCGCAAAGTGTGATTACCCAGTAAAGTTAATTTAAAATCTGGTATGACAGGTGTTCTCAAGAGATATTCATCTATAAATGTTAGATTGACAATATAAATTTAAAAAATCGTTATCGGATAGTAATTTAGGCAATTGTAGCATTGTTTACCGGGACGCATTTGAGGGGAAATTATTTAGTCAACGTCAGACGCCGATGTAAAATGCTGTTTTTATATATAAATATGACCTTTATTGAACAAAAAAATGCATGCATTGTGTAACATGATGTCTTAGGTGTGTCATCTGATGAAGTTTGTAAAAGGTTAGTGCTGCATTTAGCTGTTTTTTGGTTATTTCTGATGCAAGTGGTTGGTCGGAAAATGGCTATGTTGCTGCTTTTTACGATGGACTCATCTAACATAATCTAATGATTTGCTTTTCCTGTAAAACCTTTTTGAAATCGGACGACGTGGGTCGATTCAGAAGAGGTGTATCTATAAAAAAAAAAAATATATATATATATATTTTTTTTTTTAAGTATGATTTTTTTTATGCTAATTGGCGATATGATTTTTCGCTGGATTTTGATCCCGCTGACGGGATGAGACGCTGAAGAGGTTTTAACATATACTTAGTTACCCCCTTTCCCTTTTAACATATACTTAGTTACCTCCTTTCCCTTTAACATATACTTAGTTACCCCCTTTCCCTTTAACATATACTTAGTTACCCCCTTTCCCTTTAACATATACTTAGTTACCCCCTTTCCCTTTAACATATACTTAGTTACCCCCTTTCCCTTTAACATATACTTAGTTACCCCCTTTCCCTTTAACATATACTTAGTTACCCCCTCTTTAACATATACTTAGTTACCCCCTTTCCCTTTAACATATACTTAGTTACCCCCTTTCTCTTTAACATATACTTAGTTACCCCCTTTCCCTTTAACATATACTTAGTTACCCCCTTTCCCTTTAACATATACTTAGTTACCCCCTTTCCCTTTAACATATACTTAGTTACCCCCTTTCCCTTTAACATATACTTAGTTACCCCCTTTCCCTTTAACATATACTTAGTTACCCCCTTTCCCTTTAACATATACTTAGTTACCCCCTTTCCCTTTAACATATACTTAGTTACCCCCTTTCCCTTTAACATATACTTAGTTACCTCCTTTCCCTTTAACATATACTTAGTTACCCCCTTTCCCTTTAACATATACTTAGTTACCCCCTTTCCCTTTAACATATACTTAGTTACCCCCTTTCCCTTTAACATATACTTAGTTACCCCCTTTCTCTTTAACATATACTTAGTTACCCCCTTTCCCTTTAACATATACTTAGTTACCCCCTTTCCCTTTAACATATACTTAGTTACCCCCTTTCCCTTTAACATATACTTAGTTACCCCCTTTCCCTTTAACATATACTTAGTTACCCCCTTTCCCTTTTAACATATACTTAGTTACCCCCTTTCCCTTTAACATATACTTAGTTACCCCCTTTCCCTTTAACATATACTTAGTTACCCCCTTTCCCTTTAACATATACTTAGTTACCCCCTTTCCCTTTTAACATATACTTAGTTACCCCCTTTCCCTTTAACATATACTTAGTTACCCCCTCTTTAACATATACTTAGTTACCCCCTTTCCCTTTTAACATATACTTAGTTACCCCCTTTCACTTTAACATATACTTAGTTACCCCCTCTTTAACATATACTTAGTTACCCCCTTTCCCTTTTAACATATACTTAGTTACCCCCTTTCCCTTTTAACATATACTTAGTTACCCCCTTTCCCTTTAACATATACTTAGTTACCCCCTCTTTAACATATACTTAGTTACCCCCTCTTTAACATATACTTAGTTACCCCCTTTCCCTTTTAACATATACTTAGTTACCCCCTCTTTAACATATACTTAGTTACCCCCTTTCCCTTTAACATATACTTAGTTACCCCCTTTCCCTTTAACATATACTTAGTTACTTGACATGTACTTTGTTACTCTTTGGATATGAATTACACTCAACATAGAAGATATACTATATTACTTAAATATTTAATGAGTAGGTATGTCCAAACTTCTGACTGGTCCTGTATTATCTGCATCAAAAACACAGGTGACTGACTGCCTGAAACGTTCTAACCCAAAGTGAAGACATTTCAGGCTGAGGAGTGAGTTTCAATCACTCAATCCCCTTCTGTTATCCACTGAATAGAGAATAGGGTGCCATCTGGTCAAAAGTAGTGCACTATCTAGGGAATAGGGTGCCATTCTGGTCAAAAGTAGTGCACTATCTAGGGAATAGTATGCCATTCTGGTCAAAAGTAGTGCACTATCTAGGGAATAGGGTGCCATTCTGGTAGAAAATAGTGTACTATCTAGGGAATAGGATGCCAGTTTGGGAATAGGGTGCCAGTTGGGACCATAACCACAGTCTCTGACCTGCATCAGCATGTCTCTGATCTGGTGCTCGATGTCGATTGGCTGGTCTCCCACCGCTACCTTAGTCATCCCTGGTAGATCTATAAGAGTCAGGTTTAACACTGAGGAGGGAGAGAGGGAGAGAGGGAGAGAGAGAGAGAGAGAGAGAGAGAGAGAGAGGAGGGATGGGGTAGGGAGAGATGGAGGGGAGAGTGGGAGAGGAGGAGGAGGTGGAGGGAGGAGAGAGAGGGAGGGAGGAGGGTGGGAGGGGGAGGGATGGAGGGGAGAGCAGGAGAAGAGGTGGAGGGAGGAAGGAAGGAAGGGGAGGGAAGGAGGAGGGTGGGAGGACGGAGGGGGAGGGATGGAGGGGGAGAGCGGGAGAGGAGGAGGAGGTGGAGGGAGGAAGGAGAGGGAGAGAGGAAGGGAGGGGGAGGGAGGGAAAGAGGAGGGAGGAAGGTGGGAGGAGAGAGGGAGGGAGGGGGAGGGATGGAGAGTGGGAAGGAGGGAGGGCCAAGGAGTGAGAGAGGGACAGAGAGAGAGAGGGAGAGATTAAATGATTCAATTCAAATGGAAAATGTATTTGCTCATTGCTCATCAATCTACAGAGAGGGAGGTTTACACAGTAACGAGGGTGTTCACAAAGGGGTGTAGATGGGCCTTGGGATGAGAGATGTGTACCTAACCTGGACTGAGAGATGTGTACCTAACCTAACCTGAGAGATGTGTACCTAACCTGACCTGAGAGATGTGTACCTAACCTAACCTGAGAGATGTGTACCTGACCTGACCTGAGAGATGTGTACCTAACCTAACCTGGGAGATGTGTACCTGACCTGAGAGATGTGTACCTAACCTGGACTGAGAGATGTGTACCTAACCTAACCTGAGAGATGTGTACCTAACCTAACCTGGGAGATGTGTACCTGACCTGAGAGATGTGTACCTAACCTGGACTGAGAGATGTGTACCTAACCTAACCTGGGAGATGTGTACCTAACCTGGACTGAGAGATGTGTACCTAACCTGACCTGAGAGATGTGTACCTAACCTGACCTGAGAGATGTGTACCTAACCTGACCTGAGAGATGTGTACCTAACCTAACCTGAGAGATGTGTACCTAACCTGACCTGGGAGATGTGTACCCAGCCTAACCTGGGAGATGTGTACCTGACCTGACCTGGGAGATGTGTACCTAACCTGGACTGAGAGATGTGTACCTAACCTAACCTGGGAGATGTGTACCTGACCTGAGAGATGTGTACCTAACCTGGACTGAGAGATGTGTACCTAGCCTGACCTGGGAGATGTGTACCTAACCTGGACTGAGAGATGTGTACCTAGCCTGACCTGGGAGATGTGTACCTAACCTGGACTGAGAGATGTGTACCTAACCTGACCTGGGAGATGTGTACCTAACCTGACCACCGACTGTAGCAGAACATAGGATGTCATTGGAGATGTTGGTGGCTAGAAACCATGGGAGACTGGTAGGGACTATCTGATAGACTCAGTCCTAGATATATCAGTGAACCATGGGAGACTGGTAGGGACTATCTGAAAGACTCAGTCCTAGATATATCAGTGAACCATGGGAGACTGGTAGGGACTATCTGATAGACTCAGTCCTAGATATATCAGTGAACCATGGGAGACTGGTAGGGACTATCTGATAGACTCAGTCCTAGATATATCAGTGAACCATGGGAGACTGGTAGTAAATGTAAGTCTCCAGCTTCAGCGATTTTTGCAATTCGTTCCAGTCACTGGCAGCAGAGAACTGGAAGGAAAGGCGGCCAAAGGAGGTGTTGGCTTTGGGGATGACCAGTGAGATATACCTGCTGGAGCGTGTGCTACGGGTGGGTGTTGTTATCGTGACCAGTGAGCTGAGATAAGGCGGAGCTTTACCTAGCATAGACTTATAGATGACCTGGAGCCAGTGGGTCTGGCGATGAATATGTAGCGAGGGCCAGCCAACGAGAGCATACAGGTCGCAGTGGTGGGTGGTATAAGGCTCTTTGGTAACAAAACGGATGGCACTGTGATAGACTACACCCAATTTGCTGAGTAGAGTATTGGAAGCTATTTTGTAGATGACATCGCCGAAGTCGAGGATCGGTAGGATAGTCAGTTTTACTAGGGTAAGTTTGGCGGCATGAGTGAAGGAGTCTTTGCTGCGAAATAGGAAGCCGATTTTAGATTTGATTTTGGATGGGAGATGTTTGATGGAAAGTTTACAGTCTAGCCAGACACTGAGGTATTTATAGTTGTCCACGTATTCTAGGTCAGAACCGTCCAGAGTAGTGATGCTAGTCGGGCGGGTGCGGGCAGCGAACTGTTGAAGAGCATGCATTTGGTTTTACTAGCGTTTAAGAGCAGTTGGAGGCCACGGAGGGAGTGTTGTATGGCGTTGAAGCTAGAAGTTAATGGTTACATGGTTGCGGTCACTGATAAGGTTGGATAGCTGTGGATTAGTGAGGAATGTGGGCCGAGGTCAGGTCACTGATAAGGTTGGATAGCTGTGGATTAGTGAGGAATGTGGGCCGAGGTCAGGTCAGATGATAAGGTTGGATAGCTGTGGATTAGTGAGGAATGTGGGCCGAGGTCAGGTCAGATGATAAGGTTGGATAGCTGTGGATTAGTGAGGAATGTGGGCCGAGGTCAGGTCAGATGATAAGGTTGGATAGCTGTGGATTAGTGAGGAATGTGGGCCGAGGTCAGGTCAGATGATAAGGTTGGATAGCTGTGGATTAGTGAGGAATGTGGCCGGAGGTCAGGTCACTGATAAGGTTGGATAGCTGTGGATTAGTGAGGAATGTGGGCCGAGGTCAGGTCAGATGATAAGGTTGGATAGCTGTGGATTAGTGAGGAATGTGGGCCGAGGTCAGGTCAGATGATAAGGTTGGATCGCTGTGGATTAGTGAGGAATGTGGGCCGAGGTCAGGTCAGATGATAAGGTTGGATAGCTGTGGATTAGTGAGGAATGTGGGCCGAGGTCAGGTCACTGATAAGGTTGGATAGCTGTGGATTAGTGAGGAATGTGGGCCGAGGTCAGGTCACTGATAAGGTTGGATAGCTGTGGATTAGTGAGGAATGTGGGCCGAGGTCAGGTCAGATGATAAGGTTGGATAGCTGTAGATTAGTGAGGAATGTGGGCCGAGGTCAGGTCAGATGATAAGGTTGGATAGCTGTGGATTAGTGAGGAATGTGGGCCGAGGTCAGGTCAGATGATAAGGTTGGATAGCTGTGGATTAGTGAGGAATGTGGGCCGAGGTCAGGTCAGATGATAAGGTTGGATAGCTGTGGATTAGTGAGGAATGTGGGCCGAGGTCAGGTCAGATGATAAGGTTGGATAGCTGTGGATTAGTGAGGAATGTGGGCCGAGGTCAGGTCAGGTCAGATGAAGGGAGAAGGAACAGTTCTATTAAACACGTCACTTGACTTCCTGCCTAGCAACATAGATGTAGTGTTTAGAGGTGCAAGCAGAAGACTCTGCCTGAAGGAGGGTATAAATACTGGTGCTGCTGGAAACTTTGTCTTGTGCAGCTGTTTGACCCAGTGGGTGAATACATTTGGTTTGAGCTTTGACTAGTTGTCTATTAGTTGTTCACTCAGAACCTAACAAAGCATAAGTGCATTCAGGACTGTGTACTTTGTATTTTCGTGTGTGCCTATGTTTGCATGCGTCTGTGCTTGAACATATGTCCGTGAGTCTCTGAGTCTCTCTCTCTCTTGCTCTGTGTGTCTGTGCGTCTGTGTGTGTGTGTGTGTGTGTGGGTGGGTGGGTGGGTGTGTGTACCATTAGGGGAATAGACTCGGAGGTTGATGGGAACAGCAGAGATTCCCTTATTGGACCCAGTGATGCGATCAGTCTCGGCCTCAATCTCCAAACGCACCTCATCAAAGTCCACAAACTTACGACCTTTACAATGAAGGAACTCAGCATACTCTGTTATTAAGGAGAGAAGGATGGAGGGATAGAGAGAGGGAGGGAGGGACATAGAAAAGAGATTCAAGGGAGAGAGAAAACATCTGTAAGTCACCACAAAAACGAAGCATGTCATGACTTCAGACTTCAGAAAGTATTCACACAACTTGACTTTTTCCACATTTTGTTGTGTTACAGCTTGAATTAAAAATTGATTAAATTCAGACTGTGTTACTGGCCTAAACACAATACCCCATAATGTCAAATTTGAGTTATGTTTTTAGAATTTTTGACAAATTCATAAAAAATGAAAAGCTGAAATGTCTTGAGTCTATAAGTAAACACTGGACTTGCTTACCAAGACAACATTAAATGTTCCTGTCTGGCATATTTACAGTTTTGACTTAAATCAACTTGAAAATCTCTGGCAAGACTTGAAAATGGCTGTCTAGCAATGGTCAACAACCAACTTGACAGACCTTGATTATTATGGAAGCTATTGTGGAAGATGGGGGATTTCTAGACAGGGTCCATTCTAGAGTTCTAAGGTGATTTTTAGACAGGGTCCATTCTAGAGTTCTAAGGTGATTTTTAGACAGGGTCCATTCTAGAGTTCTAAGGTGATTTTTAGACAGGGTCCATTCTAGAGTTCTAAGGTGATTTTTAGACAGGGTCCATTCTAGAGTTCTAAGGTGATTTTTAGACAGGGTCCATTCTAGAGTTCTAAGGTGATTTTTAGACAGGGTCCATTCTAGTTCTAAGCTGATTTTTAGACAGGGTCCATTCTAGAGTTCTAAGGTGATTTTTAGACAGGGTCCATTCTAGAGTTCTAAGCTGATTTTTAGACAGGGTCCATTCTAGAGTTCTAAGGTGATTTTTAGACAGGGTCCATTCTAGGTCTAAGCTGATTTTTAGACAGGGTCCATTTTACAGTTCTAAGGTGATTTTTAGACAGGGTCCATTCTAGTTCTAAGGTGATTTTTGGACAGGGTCCATTCTAGAGTTCTAAGGTGATTTTTAGACAGGGTCCATTCTAGTTCTAAGCTGATTTTTAGACAGGGTCCATTCTAGAGTTCTAAGGTGATTTTTAGACAGGGTCCATTCTAGAGTTCTAAGCTGATTTTTAGACAGGGTCCATTCTAGAGTTCTAAGGTGATTTTTAGACAGGGTCCATTCTAGGTCTAAGCTGATTTTTAGACAGGGTCCATTCTACAGTTCTAAGGTGATTTTTAGACAGGGTCCATTCTAGTTCTAAGCTGATTTTTAGACAGGGTCCATTCTAGAGTTCTAAGGTGATTTTTAGACAGGGTCCATTCTAGAGTTCTAAGCTGATTTTTAGACAGGGTCCATTCTAGAGTTCTAAGGTGATTTTTAGACAGGGTCCATTCTAGAGTTCTAAGGTGATTATTAGACAGGGTCCATTCTAGAGTTCTAAGGTGATTTTTAGACAGGGTCCATTCTACAGTTCTAAGCTGATTTTTAGACAGGGTCCATTCTAGAGTTCTAAGGTGATTTTTAGACAGGGTACATTCTACAGTTCTAAGGGGATTTTTAGACAGGGTCCATTCTACAGTTCTAAGGTGATTTTTAGACAGTGTCCATTCTACAGTTCTAAGGTGATTTTTAGACGGGGTCCATTCTAGAGTTCTATGGTGATTTTTAGACAGGGTCCATTCTAGAGTTCTAAGGTGATTTTTAGACAGGGTCCATTCTACAGTTCTAAGGTGATTTTTAGACAGGGTCCATTCTAGTTCTAAGGTGATTTTTAGACAGGGTCCATTCTAGAGTTCTAAGCTGATTTTTAGACAGAGTCCATTCTACAGTTCTAAGGTGATTTTTAGACAGGGTCCATTCTAGAGTTCTAAGGTGATTTTTAGACAGGGTCCATTCTAGTTCTAAGGTGATTTTTAGACAGGGTCCATTCTAGAGTTCTAAGGTGATTTTTAGACAGGGTCCATTCTAGAGTTCTAAGGTGATTTTTAGACAGGGTCCATTCTAGTTCTAAGCTGATTTTTAGACAGGGTCCATTCTAGAGTTCTATGGTGATTTTTAGACAGGGTCCATTCTACAGTTCTAAGGTGATTTTTAGACAGGGTCCATTCTAGTTCTAAGGTGATTTTTAGACAGGGTCCATTCTACAGTTCTAAGGTGATTTTTAGACAGGGTCCATTCTAGTTCTAAGGTGATTTTTAGACAGGGTCCATTCTACAGTTCTAAGGTGATTTTTAGACAGAGTCCATTCTACAGTTCTAAGGTGATTTTTAGACAGGGTCCATTCTAGAGTTCTAAGGTGATTTTTAGACAGGGTCCATTCTAGAGTTCTACGGTGATTTTTAGACAGGGTCCATTCTAGAGTTCTAAGGTGATTTTTAGACAGGGTCCATTCTACAGTTCTAAGGTGATTTTTAGACAGGGTCCATTCTACAGTTCTAAGGTGATTTTTAGACAGGGTCCATTCTACAGTTCTAAGTCATTCTATGGTGAGATGTGTGTGTGCATCCCTGTGTGTGTGTGTGAGTGTGTGTGTGCGCGTGCATCCCTGTGTGTGTGTGTGTGTGTGTGTGTGTGTGTGTGTGTGTGTGTGTGAGTCCATCCACCTGCTTGGTTGTTGACCAGTTGAAGGACGAGAGGTCTGCGGGTCACAATACCAGAGCCTCGGGGCAGAAAGTCCCTTGAAGAAAGACAGATTATTTAACACACAGTGAGATCACTCAATGATTTCCATAACATGTTCACTGTTAATAATTGTTCATCACACTCTTAGCATTTCTTTTCTATGTTGAACCTAAAATGGTTCTTCAGCTGTCCCCAGAGGAGAACCCTTTCAATACCCTTTTTTGGTTCCAGATAGAACCCTTTTCGTTCCAGGTAGAACCCTCTTGCATTCCATGTAGGACCCTTTCCAAAAAGGGTCTCCCTATATACCAAAAAGGGTTTTCCTACGGGGGGACAGCCGAAGAACCCTTTTTGGAACCCTTTGTTCTAAGAGTGTCCACTTTTTTTTATGTAACATTGTGCTTTGGCACTATCATCAATACGTCATGCCAACAAAGCTAATTGAAATTGAATTGAGAGAGAGGGAAAGAGAGAGAGATGGAAAAACAGCGAGAGAAAAGAGAGAGGGAGAGAGAGAGAGATACAGGGAGAGAATGAGAGGGGGAGATTGAGGGAGAGAGATGGAAAAACAGCGAGAGAAAAGAGAGAGGGAGAGAGAGAGAGATACAGGGAGAGAATGAGAGGGGGAGATTGAGGGAGAGAGATAAAGGGAAAGAGAGAGACCGAGAGAGATAGAAATAGGTCATTTGACTCTCGATGCGATGGAAATCAAATCATTTGCATCAACCCAGGGCCCTGAAAGCGCGTGTGTGTGTGTGTGTGTGTGTGTGTGTGTGTGTGTGTGTGTGTGTGTTAAATCCAGGACAGTAAGGGGGAGGGGAAGACGGACAGTCAAGTTTCTCC
>NC_138302.1:14125000-14150000 GCF_965601325.2 Salmo salar
ACCCTATTCCCTTTATAGTGCACTAAGTAATACACTATGGACCCTATTTCCTTTATAAGTAGTGCACTATGGACCCTATTCCCTTCATAAGTAATACACTATGTGGTGAATAAGGTTCCATTTGGGACGTCTCTCTCTACCTCTCTATGAAGTTAACACACGACACAGATGAAATTATACAGACCAATCTATTGAATATTATGTCATGTTAGGCTATAAACTAACACCAGTCTACACACACACACACACTGACACACACACACTGGCACACAAACAGAAACATACACACAAGAACACACACACACACACACACACACACACACACACACACACACACACACACACACACACACACACACAGGATCCATGTTAAAGTTCGATAGGATAGAGGCAATATAACAGACAGACATACTGTGGGTCTATGAGCTGATTACTGTGTGAGGGGGGGGGGTGTGTGTGTGTGTGTGTGTGTGTGTGTGTGTGTGTGTGTGTGTGTGTGTGTGTGTGTGTGTGTGTGTGTGTGTGTGAGAGAGACTCTCTTTCAGTCTCTTCCCCCCTTTCTCAAACCCCCCACTATCTCTCCCCCCACCCCACCCCACGCCCTTTATCCCTTCATTTTGACAGCTAGTTGCGCAAAGTGCGTAAACTTTATTCGTGAATAAACCCGCTCATCCGAACCGGAAAAATGACGTGACAACTCGTAGACCCGATGTTGCTTCGTTGGCTACTTTTACGCCATGCAAGGGACGGTGTATATAGCATATAACTTGAACTACAAACTTTATGTAAAAAGCCCCAAAGCTCCGCCAGCATGCATCCAACCCTTCACTTTATATAGGTTGACTATCCACCGAAGTCGTACATATATGTGTATAGTACTTCTATACTCAACCCATAACCCGTTACCCAGCTCTGGTCCAGAGCGTTAGTGCGCGTTCCCTCTTTTACTCATAAATGTATGAACGCGTAATAACAAGGACCAGAGCTAACCATTACTACTCACCTTCCAACGAAATTCTCCAAAACGGAGCTTTTCCCGGCGCTCTGCCCTCCGACCACGGCGATTTGTGGCAGGTCCAGGTTGCAGCTCTGGCCGATGCAGCTGAAAGCGTCCTGGAGCTTGTTGATGAGGGGAATAAGGTCTTCCATACCCCGGTTCCCCATGGCTGCTCTTCTCTCCGGTGGGCTCAACTCAGCCTTCTCGAAGAGACAGGGAGAGAGAGAGAGTCCGAGAGAGAGATGGGGTGGATCTTTGCGCTCTCTCACTTGCGAATTGGTGTTTCCTTTCACGGAAAAAGCATAAAAGTCAAGTCGACTGTTAAAACGTGATTGTTGTCAGATTTGGGTTAGGCTCAGTAACTAGATTCTAAATAACAGGGCTACAGTGACGCGCTATTTAAATGAATAGAAAAGACGGAATAGAAAACTACAGTGATAAAACTTCAGTCAGTCATCATCCGGTCAGGCGACACGCAGACTCTGCTCCAGACCGTGGCTCCGCCTGTCGTCCACTTACACCTCTTCTCATTGGTCATCACAGTGTCTGTCAACGTATAGGAGGAGCCTACTGTGTGATTGGTTTTCGTGCGTTGTGAAAATGGACGTTAGACACGCCTCCGTGGCA
Source organism: Salmo salar (assembly GCF_965601325.2). NCBI lineage: Eukaryota > Metazoa > Chordata > Actinopteri > Salmoniformes > Salmonidae > Salmo > Salmo salar. The sequence continues at coordinate 14,126,625 of NC_138302.1, forward strand.
AAGTCCTGCTATTGGCCATATAGGGTGTCAATCAAATACCCTTCTCCCCGCCCCTTCTCAAACGTTGAGTCTTTCTCTCCTTTGCATCCTCTCATTGTCTCCTTTTATTTGACCTTACTTCAACTACACTGATCTGAAAGAGCTGAATAGGTGAAACACACACCAGTTCGTGTCAAAGCTTTATTTCTCTTGAGATAATCAGACATAAACAGGAGTGTTGTGTTTAGAGCAAGATGCAAAACAAATCACATTTTATTGGTCACATACACATGGTTAGCAGATGTTATTGCGAACATAGTGAAATGCTTGTTCAATCACAAAAATATGTGAATAACTAGATCTATTGATACAGTAGCTTACTATACAGCATTGATATTAAGCATTGATATACAGCATCGTTATAAAGCATTGTTATAAAGCATTGTTATAAAGCATTGTTATAAAGCATTGATATAAAGCATTGTTATAAAGCATTGATATAAAGCATTGATATAAAGCATTGACATACAGCATCGTAATAAAGCATTGTTATAAAGCATTGATATAAAGCATTGATATAAAGCATTGTTATAAAGCATTGTTATAAAGTCAATCACTGACTTAGCAACATAATATCTCCTATTCAAAGGTAAAGGCCTTTTACAGTACAACACTCTAACAGAACAGAAAAGGAAGTACAGGTACAGGAATATAATCAGCAATCTCCCCATAACCACAATGGGATTATTTAACACACACATAATACATTTTACAAACCATAGATTTGATCAACCACAATCATTTACTTCACAAAAATACAATGTCTCGTATTTGAAGTTTAAGGTATTTTATAGCAGCCTACACAACCTGGTCTCAGAGCATTTCATATTATTCTGTATGTAAATCTGGGTTAGGTGAAGGGATAAGGTTAAGGGAAGGATTAGCTAACATGCCAAGTAGGTGCACAGTGGCTAAAAAGGAGTAAGTAGTTGAAAAGTTGCTATTTAGCTAAAATGCTAATGTTGTCTGTGATGAGATTCGAACTCGCAACCTTAGAGTTGCTAAATGTTCTCCTTATATGCCCACCCATCCACCCTGACCAATTACCCTCCATTCATTTTTCTCTTAAATAACCATCTGTATTATGTAACCAGACCAAACGTAACATGGAAAGTCTTGGATTTACTTACAGAATAATATGAAATACTCTGAGACCAGGTTGGCCTACAGCACAGAATAGAAAATACAGTTGCAAGAATATAATCATTAAAGCTGCAATATGTAACTTTTTGGGGGCGACCTGACCAAATTCATATAGAGATGTGAGTTATAGATCTGTCGTTCTCATCGAAAGCAAGTCTAAGACGTGGTAGATCTGTTCTATGTGCACTATTTCTATGTTTCCCATTCTTAGAGTTTGTTTTTCACATTCTTAAGTTTCGTTTTTGCGTCTTTTACTTTCGGTTTTGTGCACCAGCTTTAAACAGCTAAATATACAATATGTTTGGTTATGGAAAATATATTTCACAGCGGTTTAGATGGTACAATGATTCTCTGCACTATACTTGCTTGTTTTGTCACAAAAACTGAAATTAGGTGAACTATTTAAGCAATAAGGCCAGAGGAGGTGTGGTATATGTCCAATATAGCACGGCCAAGGGCTGTTCTTAGGCACAACGCATCGCGGAGTGCCTAGACACAAACCTTAGCCGTGGTATATTGGCCAAATATCACAAACCCCAAGGTGCCTTATTGCTTTTATAAGCTGGTTACCAACGTAATTAGAGCAGTAAAAATAAATGTTTTGCCATACCCGTGATATACGGTCTGATATACCATGGCTGTCAACCAATCAGCGTTCATGGCTCGAACCACCCAGTTTATAATAGAATTTTAGCAACCAGGAAATTTCTGCATAGTGGCTATTTCTGAACTCATGATGTTCATATCTGAAGTCATGATCACTGTCAACAACACCCCATCATGTCACATGGTTCAGTTGAATAGGAGTGTGACTGTGTTTCCATGGAGAGCCAGGTGTTCCTCCAGGACAAAGGAGGTTACTCTACCTGGCTCAGGGACACTGAAGAGCCCTCATTTCAAACTCTAAACCCTGGGTAGACTCAGTGAATGTGGTCTGGAATGTGTACAAGGGAGTCATTGTGTCAGAGTAGACCTCGTAGAAGGACAGAATGCCAGCTGGCCAGTCCAGAAACACTCCTACTCTGGGGGGTGGAGGGGAGGAGGACAGGCCTTTCTGGGGTTTAAGGGGGTTGATGAGGGGCAGAGCAGGTATACGAGTGACTTCACTATTGTGGTGAGCAGTGTAACGATGCCCAGAGCAGTCCAGACACCAAGTATGTGGACACCTGCTCATCAAACATCTCATTCCAAAATCATGGGCATTAATATGATTCCTGAGGTGCTGATCTGTTGCACACTCTACATCCACCGTGATTATTATTATTTGACCATGCTGGTCATCTATGAACATTTGAACATCTTGGCCATGTTCTGTTATAATCTCCACCCGGCACAGCCAGAAGAGGACTGGCCACCTCGCAGAGCCTGGTTCCTCTCTAGGTTTCTTCCTAGGTTCCTGCCTTTCTAGGGAGTTTGTCCTAGCCACCGTGCCTCTACATCTGTATTGCTTGCTGTTTGGGGTTTTAGGCTGGGTTTCTGTATAGCACTTTGTGACATCGGCTGGTGTAAAAATGGCTTTATAAATACAATTGATTTATTGAAATAAATGTGATAATATGGAGTTGGACCCCCCTTTGCTGCTATAACTTGGCATCCGCCAAACCCAGATTCGTCCGTCGGACTGCCAGATGGTGAAGCGTGATTCATCACTCCAGAGAACACGCTTCCACTGCTACAGAGTCCAATGGCGGAGAGCTTTTCACCACTCCAGCCGACTCTTGGTATTGCGCAAAGTGATCTTAGGCTTGTGTGCAGCTGCTCAGCCATGGAAACCCATTTCATGAAGCTCCCGACGAACAGTTCTTGTGCTGACATTGCTTCCAGAGGAAGTTTGGAACTCGCCAGTGAGTGTTGCAACCGAGGACAGACAATTTTTATGTAATACGTGCTTCAGCACTCTGCGGTCCCGTTCTGTGAGATTGTGTGGCCTACCACTTTGTGGCTGAGCCGTTGTTGCTCCTAGACGTTTCCCCTTCACAATAACAGTACTTACGGTTGACCTGGGTAGCTCTAGCAGGGCAGAAATTTGACAAACTGTCTTGTTGTAAAGGTGGCAATCCTATGACTGTGCCATGTTGAAAGTAACTGAGCTCTTCAGTAAGGCAATTCTACTGGCAATATTTGTCTATGGTGATTGCATGGCTGTGTGCTCGATTTTATACACAGACAGCAACGAGTGTGGCTGAAATAGCTAAATCCACTCATTTGAAGGGGTGTCCACATACTTTTGTATATATAGTGTCTATATAATAGTGTTTATTAAAGGAAGATTCTTGCTTGCCTGGTGACAGAAGTTAGCATTTATCTGTGTTGTGGTGTCAGTTTGACTTTGTATTGTCTCTGAGATGACAAGAAAGAACTGAGCAACACATTTGAAAAAGTAGGAAACCACAACTGGCTGGGATTGTGCCAGGAGACAGCGAGAGAGAGAGTGGCAGGGGAAGAAAAGAGAGAGAGAGTGAGAGAGTGGCAGAGGGAAAGAGCGAGAGAGAGTGAGAGAGTGGCAGGGGAAAAAGAGCGAGAGACAGAGAGAGCGAGTGAGAGAGTGGCAGGGGAAGAAGAGAGAGAGTGAGAGAGTGGCAGGGGAAGAAAAGAGAGAGAGAGACAGAGAGAGAGAGACAGAGGACTGCAGCAGGCAAGACCTAACCTGTAGTAATCAGGAATGTTCTTTTCTACATCACACACCATAACTATCATACTGGTGGCAGCCGGCCAGATCCGGCCCGTACGTTAATTTATAGTGGTGGCAGCCGGCCAGATCCGGCCCGTACGTTAATTTATAGTGGTGGCAGCCGGCCCGTACGTTAATTTATAGTGGTGGCAGCCGGCCAGATCCGTCCCGTGTATTAATTTATACTGGTGGCAGCCGGCCAGATCCGGCCCGTGTATTAATTTATACTGGTGGCAGCCGGCCTGATCCGGCCCGTGTATTAATTTATACTGGTGGCAGCCGGCCTGATCCGGCCCGTGTATTCATTTATACTGGTGGCAGCCGGCCTGATCCGGCCCGTGTATTCATTTATACTGGTGGCAGCCGGCCTGATCCGGCCCGTGTATTCATTTATACTGGTGGCAGCCGGCCTGATCCGGCCCGTGTATTCATTTATACTGGTGGCAGCCGGCCTGATCCGGCCCGTGTATTCATTTATACTGGTGGCCCTTTGATCAATTCTGAACATGAATAAAATCCTGCCAAAATCTGACTTTCAGTGCCAAAATGACAAAACTATGGTTGTCTATAGTGTTTTCTAGCTGTTTTTAGCCGTTTCTAGCTCCTATGTGGCATGTTGATTCTTTCTTCTTCATATGAATTAGTGTTTGAACAGTAGTGTTCAAGCTACACAATATTATGACCCCATTGCTGAAAGAAACGACTCTAAGGAACACGCCTTATGCTTCCCTCTCTATGACTCACAAGGACGCGTTAGAAGGGAGTGAGACAAACAACGCCTAATGACTGAGGGAAATGGGAAACTATAGTCTACCAGGCTGAAATGTAATATTTCTGGTTCTGTCATGTGGGCAGACTGTTATTGTCAAAACATATTGGTATACGCGTATTGCGTCAGATGCTTGATTATGTTATGGGGGGAGACGTGTTAGAAAAGATACTAGAATGTGGAGCGTGTTCGCATGTTAAAGGTAAGTCTTTGGTGCAAATGTCTCCTCCTCTTCCTCTCTGGTTAAAGGCATGTCTCTGGCGTGTTCTAAAATAGGAAACATGCAAACAGCTGCAAAATCGTAATTTTTCTAAATAATAAGTGCCGAAAAATCTACACACACGGAACAAAGTTCCTCGTTAGTTGTCGCATCCCCCAATCTGTTGACAGACGTTATGATATGATACCAGTTGTGTGAGGTGCCTGTTCACTAGAGATTACCAACTGTGTTGTAACCCGGTAGTTTACCAAATACATATAGACGGCATTATTGCATCACTATTGAATTAGCTTTCCACTACCCATAGCTCTACAAATTTCTGCCATGTTACCTGGTTTAGTCAAAATGTACCTTTCGTAGCTGGTTTAGGAAACGCTATGCAGCAGGTTATGAGAATTAATGTAGCAGGTTAGAAGAATTAACGTAGCAGGTTAGGAGAATTAACTAACGTAGCAGGTTAGGAGGTTTAACGTAGCAGGTTAGGAGAATTAACTAACGTAGCAGGTTAGGAGAATTAATGTAGTAGGTTAGAAGAATTAACGTAGCAGGTTAGGAGAATTAACTAAGGTAGCAGGTTAGGAGGTTTAACGTAGCAGGTTAGGAGAATTAACTAACGTAGCAGGTTAGGATAATTAATGTAGCAGGTTCGGAGAATTAACGTAGCAGATTAGGAGAATTAACGTAGCAGGTTAGGAGAATTAACGTAGCAGGTTAGGTTAATTAAGGTAACAGGTTGTGATAATTAACGTAACAGGTTGTGATAATTAACGTAACAGGTTAGGATAATTAACGTAGCAGGTTAGGATAATTAACGTAGCAGGTTAGGATAATTAACGTAACAGGTTAGGATAATTAACGTAGCAGGTTAGGATAATTAACGTAACAGGTTAGGATAATTAACGTAACAGGTTGTGATAATTAACGTAACAGGTTGTGATAATTAACGTAGCAGGTTGTGATAATTAACGTAACAGGTTAGGATAATTAACGTAACAGGTTAGGATAATTAACGTAACAGGTTAGGATAATTAACGTAGCAGGTTAGGATAATTAACGTAGCAGGTTAGGATAATTAACGTGGCAGGTTAGGATAATTAACGTAACAGGTTGTGATAATTAACGTAGCAGGTTAGGATAATTAACGTAGCAGGTTAGGATAATTAACGTAACAGGTTGTGATAATTAACGTAGCAGGTTAGGATAATTAACGTAACAGGTTGTGATAATTAACGTAACAGGTTGGGATAATTAACGTAACAGGTTAGGATAATTAACGTAACAGGTTAGGATAATTAACGTAGCAGGTTAGGATAATTAACGTAACAGGTTAGGATAATTAACGTAACAGGTTAGGATAATTAACGTGGCAGGTTAGGATAATTAACGTAGTGGTTTGAGTGATTTGGAAGGAATCAGCGGCTGACTGCAAGCGTTGCAAAGCAATCACTAACCGGCTATTCAGTGGAGAGTGTGTGTGGTCCAAGTATGGATCTAAGGGTCTCTTTTCCAAGTTTAAAAGGATAAACATTCACATGCAACACAATGGGCCAGAAAAGGATGACTACATTGGCCATGTTGTCAGTCCAACATGACTTCTGACGCATTCAAAACAACTGGAAACTGGGAAATCTCAGACTTCAGTGACTTCAAGAAAACTGGGAACTCTGAAAAAAACTAGCTCCAACTGGAAAAATACGTTTTGAACTGTCATCCAACTCGGAATTCCAAGTCAGGAACTTAGGCCTCTTTCTAGAGCTCCGACTGGAAGATCACTGATACGACCGTGTTCTTTTCAGAGTTCCCAGTTCTCTTGAAAGCACAATAACAAGGTGAGTACAAAGATGTCTTGTATACTGCTGCATAAATGATGTAATATGCCAGGGAGATATGTATACTGTAGCTAAGAAAGTAATACTAAGTGTATGTTGTGTAGTAAGCTGTTAGGAGCCCATCTGCCTCACCCTAATAAGTTGGTCCCTTTCCCCCTCAGAACTTAGCCTACTGTTCTGACTTGGTGGTGTACATGTAGCCTATAGCCTTAGAGAAATGCCATCATAGAATATTTCATTATCTGCTTAATATGCCTCCTTTTATTTATCCTACGGTTCTGACTTGGTGTACAGCGAGAATACTGTAAGAACGGCCCATGTTCTGAATTCTATCGCTGTACATTTCAAAAGTGCTGAACAAATAGCTCTACTGACTACATCCGTCCTAGCTCGCTCATTAATGTCTTAATCGAAATTGACGTATTGCCTCTTATCCACTCATTGTTCGTACATCTCAATTGTCAGTAGAAACCACATTTGTTTAAGCAAGTCAGCCAAATCAGCTTTTTCTTTAGGCAGTAAATGAGGCTGATTTTACTGTTTCGCTGCCAGACAAGACTCCACTGATAGCCAGGTGTAGCAGAGGTAAGGATTCACTCCATGGTGCTGAAAGGATAAGCTCTGCTGTTGGGACAGCTTTATGTAGTTTGTTGGGACAGCTTTATGTAGTTTGTTGGGACAGCTTTCTTTATGTAGTTTGTTGGGACAGCTTTATGTAGTTTGTTGGGACAGCTTTATGTAGTTTGTTGGGACAGCTTTATGTAGTTTGTTGGGACAGCTTTATGTAGTTTGTTGGGACAGCTTTATGTAGTTTGTTGGGACAGCTTTATGTAGTTTGTTGGGACAGCTATATGTAGTTTGTTGGGACAGCTTTATGTAGTTTGTTGGGACAGCTTTATGTAGTTTGTTGGGACAGCTTTATGTAGTTTGTTGGGACAGCTATATGTAGTTTGTTGGGACAGCTTTATGTAGTTTGTTGGGACAGCTTTATGTAGTTTGTTGGGACAGCTTTATGTAGTTTGTCGGGACAGCCTTATGTAGTTTGTCGGGACAGCTTTATGTAGTTTGTCGGGACAGCTATATGTAGTTTGTCGGGACAGCTTTATGTAGTTTGTCGGGACAGCTTTATGTAGTTTGTCGGGACAGCTTTATGTAGTTTGTCGGGACAGCTTTATGTAGTTTGTCGGGACAGCTTTATGTAGTTTGTCGGGACAGCTTTATGTAGTTTGTCGGGACAGCTTTATGTAGTTTGTTGGGACAGCTTTATGTAGTTTGTTGGGACAGCTTTATGTAGTTTGTCGGGACAGCTTTATGTAGTTTGTCGGGACAACTTTATGTAGTTTGTCGGGACAGCTATATGTAGTTTGTCGGGACAGCTTTATGTAGTTTGTTGGGACAGCTATATGTAGTTTGTTGGGACAGCTATATGTAGTTTGTTGGGACAGCTATATGTAGTTTGTCGGGACAGCCTTATGTAGTTTGTCTGGATAGCTTTATGTAGTTTGTTGGGACAGCTTTATGTAGTTTGTTGGGACAGCTATATGTAGTTTGTTGGGACAGCTATATGTAGTTTGTTGGGACAGCTTTATGTAGTTTGTTGGGACAGCTTTATGTAGTTTGTTGGGACAGCTATATGTAGTTTGTCGGGACAGCTTTATGTAGTTTGTTGGGACAGCTATATGTAGTTTGTTGGGACAGCTTTATGTAGTTTGTTGGGACAGCTATATGTAGTTTGTTGGGACAGCTTTATGTAGTTTGTTGGAACAGCTTTATGTAGTTTGTTGGGACAGCTTTATGTAGTTTGTTGGGACAGCTATATGTAGTTTGTTGGGACAGCTTTATGTAGTTTGTTGGGACAGCTTTATGTAGTTTGTTGGGACAGCTATATGTAGTTTGTTGGGACAGCTTTATGTAGTTTGTTGGGACAGCTTTATGTAGTTTGTTGGGACAGCTTTATGTAGTTTGTTGGGACAGCTTTATGTAGTTTGTTGCGACAGCTTTATGTAGTTTGTTGGGACAGCTTTAACAGTTTGTGGGCACCGTTTGTCTCCATTATAATACATTTAATGTGTTGTGTAGTGCTCTGTTGTATAGTGTTGTCTTGTGTAGTGTTGTGTTGTCTTATGTTGTCTGGTGTTGTCTTGTGTAGTGTTGTGTTATGTTGTGTAGTGGCTTTGCTGGCATGCATCATCATTTTTTTTGTTGAGTTTTCCCCACCAAGGTTTAGATGATAAATCCTCTACTGATATCACCTCTGGTTTGCTCTGCTCTCCTTACACTGAACTAAGGGAGAGTTAGATGTTTTGCTAGTGGTACATGTCTTGCTCCTCCTAGTTGCAATACACCCACGTCTCCTCCCATGTCTGGCTGGACCCGTTCTTTGTTTTATTGTTTTGATTGTCAAACTGATGAACAAGAGAGAAGAGCAACAGAGTCCTTCTGCCACTGGAGGGCGATCTCCCTCCATCCCATGACCAGGCTCTGTGGGGCGGTTTCCCAGACACAGATTCAGCCCAGCCCTGGACTGAAAACAACTCAATGGACAATCTCCATTGACGTTTTTTTGTTGTTGTCAAGGATGAATTTAGGCGCAATCTGCCTCTGGGAAACTGCCTCTGGGAAACTGCCTCTGGGAAACTGCCTCTGGGAAACTGCGTCTGGGAAACTGCCTCTGGGAAACTGCCTCTGGGAAACTGCCTCTGGGAAACTGCGTCTGGGAAACTGCCTCTGGGAAACTGCCTCTGGGAAACTGCCTCTGAATGTCCAGTGATGGAACATGAATCGGCTTCCTATTTCGCAACAAAGCCTCCTTCACTCATGCTGCCAAACATACCCTCGTAAAACTGACTATCCTACCGATCCTTGACTTCAGCGATGTCATTTACAAAATAGCCTCCAACACTCTACTCAGCAAACTGGATGTAGTCTATCACAGTGCCATCAGTTTTGTCACCAAAGCCCCATATACCACCCACCACTGAGACCTGTATGCTCTCGTTGGCTGCACTAGCGGTTCTGGGGGGCCAGTGCCCCTGTGACAACAATTTTGGACCCCCTTGTGGCCTCCCTAAATGTGGAGTATGAAATAATTTTTACATAACACATTTTTGCTATCATTCTTTTTTTTACATCCGTTATTAGACAGTGGCAACGCAGAACACTAATTTAACCCACACATTTTCTAGAGGGACGGCTTTAGGCGGAACACAACAGAATTCTACCACATGCAAAACGATATGACAACAATAACGTCTAATGTAACTGGCCCCTCTAACAGTACAACTGGCCCCAGCTTGGCCCCCCCCAGTTGAAATGGTCTAGAACCGCCACTAGTTGGCTGGCCCTCACTTCATATTCGTCGACAAACCCACTGGCTCCAGGTCATCTATAAGTCTTTGCTAGGTAAAGCCCCACCTTATCTCAGCTCACTGGTCACCATAGTAGCACCCACCCATAGCACCCGCTCCAGCAGGTATATTTCACTGGTCACCCCCAAAGCCAACTCCTCCTTTGGCTGCCTTTCGCCGCTTTTCCTTCCAGTTCTCTGCTGCCGATGACTGGAACGAATCGCAAAAATCACAGAATCTGGAGACCTATATCTCCCTCACTAACTTTAAGCATCAGCTGTCAGAGCAGCTTACCGATCATTGCACCTCCACATAGCCCATCTGTAAATATCCCACCCAACTACCTCATCCCCATATTTTTTTTTCTTCTCCTTTGCACCCCAGTATCTCTACTTGCACATTCATCTGCTGCACATCTATCACTCCAATGTTTATTTGCTAAATTGTCATTATTTCGTCACTATGGCCTATTTATTGCCTTACCTCCCTAATCTTACTACATTTGCACACACTGTATACATACTTTTTCTATTGTGTTATTGACTGTACATTTGTTTATCCCATGTGTAACTCTGTGTTGTTTGTGTTGCACTGCTGTGCTTTATCTTGGCCAGGTCGCAGTTGTAAATGAGAACTTGTTCTCAACTAGCCTACCTGGTTAAATAAAGGTGAAATAAAACTTTAAAAATTCATAAAAAATAAATGACCCCCAGGGTTGGGGAGCAATGGGTTACATGTAATCCGTAACAGATTACAAAAAATATGTAACTGTAATCCATTATGTTACAAACTGAAATATTGTAATCAGATTATAGATTATAGATGAATACTTCTAGGATTTCTTTTAAATCCATAATAAATGTCAGACCACAAGTTTGTGACCCCTATGATGACACACCAAATGCGTTTGACGGATCGCCGGAAAAGCGCAGGCTACAGTCCAAGCTATGTCTTCCAATGGTGCGACTGTGTCGACATCCAAAGATGATCCAACTTGAATAAACGCTTGGAGGTAAGGACGACAGCAGTGGTGTAGCCGACCGTAAGGATAGCACTTATTATTGCTACCTTCTAGGCTACATAATGTATTGATGTGAATCACACTGCTGCGCTCTCATTTAGCTATTTGCACTTTAAGGATTATGGTTGTTGCGGATGGCTGTTAACAAATGCATGCCTATTTTAACCCAATAAAGGTTGAATTTGGGAAGTTTAAGCTCTCTATCAAGCATTGTTTTTGCGACCAGGGGTGTATTCATTAAGGTAACCGTTTACCGTTAAAGAACCAAGCGGAAGAACATGTTGTTTATATTGGACAAATTCAGGTATGTCCTCCGTTTTGTTCCGTTTTAAGAAACGTTTTGCAACAGAATCGGCTTAATGAATATTCCCCAGTGGACAGCCAGCAGTATAAAACGTGTTCTTGCAACAGCTGCATAGTGTGGATCCCAGCATGTGGAATAACAGTTTGAGTGAGTTGGTCCATTCTAAACCCCCCCCCCCCCCCCGTGGTGTTGTGCTCCTTACGGTCAAAACCAAGTTTAATTTAAGAAGACCAAGATTGGGGATTTTAGACCTAACAGACACATGCTCAAAGGCCTAACAGACACATGCTCAAATTTGCGCACTTTTGATAGACTTAAACAGCTGCAAATTATCGCGATATCAAAGTGTCATCAACAAACAACTTAAACAAGAGTTTTCTAGTAAATGCAGCATTTGGCATTACATTTTCCCATGCAAAAAAAGTACTTTTTGGCAGTGCTCAAAGCATGCCATTTCCCGAGAGCAGCATTTATTTTTCAGCTGGAAGCAATGAACCCAATCAGTCCTCCATGACAACACAATCATAAACAACAGAGTAGGCTATTTAGTCCTTATTTTTTGGATTATACTCAGGTAAAACAATTTTGATTAATGTACATTTTCATATTTCCAAGACCTAATCTTGAAGATCAAGGGGTATTAAACTAATTGTAACTGGAAATCGGACAGACTGTTTTTTGTTAGGTAAAGATACAGCCTAATGGTATTCTAATCAGTAGTAGAAACCAATGGGTTAGAAACCTCCATAACCAACACATAAAGTCAAATGCAACATCCATTTACGGCCAGCTATGTGAACTCACATTTATTTGTCCTGCAACAGATGTCTTCGGTTGGTAATATTCATTATTTTGCCTTTTCTAATGACTCTTATTGAGCCCACTAGAGGGACAGCTGCAAAGTCAAAATTGGCTGTTTTAAAAATGTATAAAAACAAAAATGAGCTTTTGGTCTTAATTTAGGGTTAGGCATTAGGGTTAGGATTAAAATCAGATTTTATGACTTTGTGGATATGCCAGCTATTGACCACTAATGCAGAGCTGCCTCCAGATTCGACAAATTCCAGATTCCAGATACCGGCCCCAGACACTTAACGGTTAGAGTTTCACCTGCTGCAGAGATTTTGTGGCAAGAATATTATTTATTAGATCCAGATGTTGGATACAGAGAGAGTGTATTTTAAGGAGGAAATTGGTGTGTTTGCATAACAGAGGTGGGACCAAGTCACTATTATTCGAGTCACAAGCAAGTCTCAAGTCACATGGTCCAAGTCTCAAGTCACATGGTGCGGGTCTCAAGTCGAGTCCCAAGTAGAATGGGTCAAGTCCATGTTGTGCGTCGTAAGAGCAAGTCGAGTTGACTTATGTCAAGTTTAAATATATATATATATATGTATATATTTTTTAAGATAAGATATTCCTGTGTATATATATATATATATATATATATATATATATATATATATATATATAGCTGCATAGTGCGGATCCCAGCCTGTGGAATAACAGTTTGCGCACATATATATATATATATATATATATATATATATATATATATATATATATATATACACAGGAAATGACTTATTCAACTACAAATCTCTGTCTATTTATTGTGGATGCTAGACAGCCCTTTTCATTATTTTGTCTACAACACATTTTGATGATGTAATAATTCATTTGAATAAATTCCAAATGCAAGCTTCTTAAGTCAATTATACATTTCAAGCAATTTTGACGTAGAAAAATACCAATAGTCCTATGCTAGTAATTGCTGCTTGATGCCCCATTGCTGGGGAGCTTGCAAAGTACACGGTTCATATTCTTCATCACCAAACAGTTTTTGGGGCTACATATTCATTTATGGCAGTCACCTCTCCCTACAATTTGACGTTTGCGCTGCACCCATTTCTATAGCTGTACAGCAAATTAGCAATGTGTTCGCTAGGTCAGTGGTTTTCAAACTTTTTGTCCCAAGACCCCCAAAGATGTGGTGTTCAAAGCTTGCGACCCCGCACGTGCGAAAACACGCGCACAATCACTGCGCAAATGTAGCCTGTCATTACAGCCATAAATGGTGATGCATTTTCAAACTACAAGATACAGAAATAAACAGCGTTTTACACCTGCGTTTTGAGTTGACATTTTGAAAGTTACTTATCTTGAAAACGTGAATGCTGACAGTCTCAGCATGTTTTGCTTGTCAGCAATGAACTAATGAAACAAATATCAAAATATCGTTTTTGGGTGGAATTTTCCTTTAATTCGCCAGAATGTTACACCTTCATCCATGTTACCAGTTATATTATTATAACCCACCCAAACTAGGCCTATCTGAAATATGACGATGATCAGTGACATCACCAGCCTATTGTTGTGGCAGTTGTCCGTAGCAGATTGCTACACAGTACTTTATATGTACGTTATACATACTTTATACATAGGTAGGCTACTGTGTTTTTGCCAGGCAAAACCGGAGAAAATTAAACAAGCACTTTCCGGTAACTAATATGGATATGTTCGTCCGTCTTTGTGCGCCAATGTTGATGACTGGTCATTGGTCAACAGTCAAGACGCACAATTGTTTTGGTTCTGAAGCACAGATTATATGTTTTTTAACAAGAATTTGGTGGAATGCCATAGGCTTATGTCAGTGACCAGATCGAATAAGCAAAGATATAATATACAAATAGTAGGCCATATGTAGCCTATTAAAATAAGAAGAAAATAAATCCCTTTCAGTTTCACACTTACAACCCCCCACAACCTTCTCACTGTGCAAGCTCACTCAAACTGTATTGATTGACAGTTTACTGGTCCAATCAGAGGGTCGAGTGTGCATTTCACTAGCCAATCAACTTTTTTCAAGTGCGATACTGTCTCTGGCTGCGTGGAGAGTAATCCACGGAGAAGTCATCAGTCTCAAGTCGAAGTCGAGTCCAGAGTCTTGAGACTACAAGTCCATGTCAAGTCTCCAGTTATTTTATGTAATGTCGAGTCTCAAGCCATCAAACTTATGACTAAAGAGTCAGACTCGAACCCAAGTCATGTGACTTGAGTCCTCTGGTGCTTTGTGTATGTGTGTCTGAGTTAGAATGCTGGTATGTCCTGTTTCCCTGAGCTCAGCCATTCTATACTCTCCAACTGACTGCTCCTCAGCTGTCCCTCTCACATACTGCATCCTGAACTGCCCCCACACACACACACACACACACACACACACACACACACACACACACACACACACACACACACACACACACACACACACACACACACACACACACACACACACACACACACACACACACACACACACACAGGACAGTTTATTAGGTACTCCACCACATTCACCAAAATGGATTGCTCCTACAGACAGTGACCCTGGCTTGCTATATAAAGCAGACAGACGGGCATTGAGGCATTCAGTTACCGTTCGATTGAACGTCTGTGTGTGGGGGGGGGGGGGGGGGGTGTTGCAGGGTTAATGTCTTGTGTAGATAGCAAGTGTGTCTCCTGAATTAGAGGGGTTGCCAAAAGAAGATGGATGGTTGGCGGGAAGGGGTTGCCTAGGGGTGTTGGGTGTTGCTAGGGCGGGTTGTGTTTCTGCTGTGTAGCCTGTTTGCATGTTGGCGGTGCGCAGGACGCGTGTGGCCTTCTCAGACTACAGCCCAAAACAAACACACACACACTCTCTTTCTCACAGGAGAAAACCAGGGCTACAAGTAACAAATCATCCAGGGTCTCTCCATCTCCTCTCCTCTCCCTCTCTCTCTACAGTCCCTCCATGTGAAAGGGAGAGAGAGTTGTCTTCAGGCAGAACAGGAGGAGGAGGAGAGAAAGTGTTAGCTGATCACTGATTAGATGTTATGTTGAGGGGGGATGGGGGATGGGGGGTCAGAGAGGTCTAGAAGGGTGTGTTTAAAGGGTGGTTATATATAGACAGTCTTCTAAGGTCGTTGGAGCCTGTCTTAAACCTCTGAGGAATTCAGAGCACGTCTTTAGACACACACACACACACACACACACACACACACACACACACACACACACACACACACACACACACACACACACACACACACACACACACACACACACACACACACACACACACACACACACACACACACACACACATTCACACACCAGACACACACACACACACTCTCTCACATACACCAGACACACACTAACATTCACACACACACACACACATACATATTCACACACCAGACACACACATACACACACACACACACACTCTCTCACACACACCAGACACACACACACACATTCACACCACACACATAAACAGCTGAATCGACAAACATTTCTCTACTTGTACGTCTCTTTCCAAATAAGTAAATCCTAAATTCACCCTCCTCTCTCCTATCATTAAAACACACTATAAATTCACCCTCCTCTCTTCTTCTCTCCTATCATTAAAACACACTGAGTTCACCCTTCTATCATTAAAACACACTATAAATTCACCCTCCTCTCTTCTTCTCTCCTATCATTAAAACACACTATAAATTCACCCTCCTATCATTAAAACACACTATAAATTCACCCTCCTCTCTTCTTCTCTCCTATCATTAAAACACACTATAAATTCACCCTCCTATCATTAAAACACACTATAAATTCACCCTCCTATCATTAAAACACACTATAAATTCACCCTCCTCTCTTCTTCTCTCCTATCATTAAAACACACTGAGTTCACCCTTCTATCATTAAAACACACTATAAATTCACCCTCCTCTCTTCTTCTCTCCTATCATTAAAACACACTATAAATTCACCCTCCTATCATTAAAACACACTATAAATGCACCCTCCTCTCTTCTTCTCTACTATCATTAAGACACACTATAAATTCACCCTCCTCTCTTCTTCTCTCCTATCATTAAAACACACTGAATTCACCCTCCTCTCCTATCATTAAAACACACTGTAAATTCACCCTCCTCTCTTCTATCATTAAAACACACTATAAATGCACCCTCCTCTCTTCTTCTCTCTTATCATTAAAACACACTGAATTCACCCTCCTCTCCTATCATTAAAACACACTATAAATTCACCCTCCTATCATTAAAACACACTATAAATGCACCCTCCTCTCTTCTTCTCTCCTATCATTAAAACACACTGAATTCACCCTCCTCTCCTATCATTAAAACACACTATAAATTCACCCTCCTCTCTTCTTCTCTACTATCATTAAAACACACTATGAGTTCACCCTCCTCTCCTATCATTAAAACACACTGTAAATTCACCCTCCTCTCTTCTATCATTAAAACACACTATAAATGCACCCTCCTCTCTTCTTCTCTCCTATCATTAAAACACACTATGAGTTCACCCTCCTCCAGCAGAGATTCAACACATTGCTATTCTTCCTGAGGAAAGAGGGGAAATGTGACACCCCCCACTGACACTGAGGGCATCCCTCCATCTTTCCTTTTCAACCCTCCATCCTTCTCTACCTTCCCCCTCCCTCCAATTCTCCCTTCCTCCATCCCCTCCTCCACCACTCAGTCCAACCTGTGAGTGTGTGTGTGTCGAGAGGATAGCCCAAATGCACCTTTCCGTTGGACATTTGTGAACATTGGACAATGAATGAATCTGTAACAGACATGCACGCACATACACATTCACACCAGTGTGGTTGTTGAAGTGGTCTTGGCCGAAGGTGTCGGAAAACAAATAAAATGGATCATACAAGTCTGCCCCTACTCTCTCCCTTTACTGTGATAATATATACACACTGTCTCTACTCTCTCCCTTTACTGTGATAATATATACACACTGTCTCTACTCTCTCCCTTTACTGTGATAATATATACACACTGTCTCTACTCTCTCCCTTTACTGTGATAATATATACACACTGTCTCTACTCTCTCCCTTTACTGTGATAATATATACACACTGTCTCTACTCTCTCCCTTTACTGTGATAATATATATATATACACACACACAAACACAAATGAGGATACTTCAAAAAGTACCTTATAAACATTGTAGAGAAATCCAATGTGACACGTCTAGACACAGTAAATAAAGACTTGTTCCAGGAAGATAGTTTATTCCCTAGAACAGAGAGCTATTGTACTTTAACACGGTCACACACACTAGTTCACATACGCTATTGCAGAACCACACACTCTAGCGTACACAGACACGCTCACACACATTCACAGGCTAGTACACACACGTTCGGACACGCTAAGACAGACACACACGAACACGCTAAGACGAACACACGTACGAGCACGCTAAGAAACACACGGACAAGCTAAGACACACTAAGACACGCTAAGACACACACACAAACACGCTAAGACACACACACAAACACGCTAAGGCACACACACAAACACGCTAAGACACACGCTAAGACACACACACAAACACGCTAAGACACACACACAAACACGCTAAGGCACACACACAAACACGCTAAGGCACACACACAAACCCGCTAAGACACACACACAAACACGCTAAGACACACACACAAACACGCTAGAACACACACAAACACGCTAAGACACACACGAACACACATGAACACGCTTAGACACGCACAAACACGCTAAGACACACACGGACACACATGAACACGCTTAGACACGCACAAACACGCTAAGACACACACACTGTGCAGGATCCCACTATACACTTCTGTCAGAAGACAACCTCTAAACTGTACATAAAGCTTTTCACAAAGCAAACTTTCATTACAACAATGATCATATTTACATCTATTTCCAACACATGCGCGCCCCCCCCCCACACACACACACACACACACACACACACACACACACACACACACACACACACACACACACACACACACCACCAGGGTCTTAAGACATTCTATGACGACAGATGGCTTTAGAACTGTTCAGAGACAGGCCAACTATCCTTGCTGCTAGGCAACTGTAAGAGATTCAGCCAATCGGTTAGCAGGGCTTGGGACCACATCCAATCACCTCTCAGTCATATCAAAGATTCCGCCCCTTTACGACCTCCCTCCTCTGATTGGATCAGGGCCCTGTCAGTCCAGTCAGCGACCCAACCCTCTCTCTCTATGTCCCTGATTCGCTGAGTTTGTTTCCCAATCCTGTTCCCTGATTGGTTGTCTCCGGGGCGGAGGGGGCAGGCCTCAGTCTGTGACCATGTCCATGTGACAGGGGTTACTTCCTGTCTCCAGGGCGGTCCGGTAGAGCTTCAGAAAGTGGCGGTAGTGCGGGGAGCAGCCAAGCCACGCCTCTCCGAACCGCACTGCCCCCGTGAACAGGAACTCCTCCTCCTCCCTCGGCTGCAGCCGGCACCGCAGGGGCGTGTTCAGACGTCCGGACCACCCCTTTCCTCTGGCTCCGTCCCAAGAGAACACTCCGCTCTTCTGATGGAACAGGCGGCTTAGCGTCACGGCAACGGAGGAGTGGTCTGATGACGAGGGCGTGTCAACGCCACGGGTACTGCCGCGACCCGCTGGAGAGAAAGAGGGAGGGAGAGAGATATGGGGAGGAGGGGGGGAGAGATATGGGGGAGAGAGAGGGAGGAGAAATATATGGGGAGGAGAGAGGGAGGAGAGAGAGATATGCGGAGGAGAAAGATATGGGGAGGAGAGGGGGAGAGAGATATGGGGAGGAGAGAGGGAGGAGAGAGAGATATGGGGAGGAGGGGGGGAGAGATATGGGGGGAGAGAGGTAGGAGAAATATATGGGGAGGAGAGAGAGATATGGGGAGGAGAGAGATATGGGGAGGAGAGAGGGGAAGAGAGATATGGGGAGGAGAGAGGGGAAGAGAGATATGGGGAGGAGAGAGAGGGGAAGAGAGAGAGGGGAAGAGAGAGCGATGAGAAGAGAGAGAGAGGAGGAGAGGGAGGAGAATAGAGAGCGATGAGAAGAGTTGTTCATGTCCTTTACAGCTGCTGCTGTTTTTTTGGCTGTTCTAAATCAAATCAAATAACATTTGCAACATGCTGGTGAACAACAGGTGGAGATTAACAGTGAAATGTTTACTGACGAGCCCTTCCCAACAATGCAGAGAGAAACATTTTAAAGTAATAGAAAAATAACACGAGTAACTTGGCGATACACACGTGGTACCAGTACTGAGTCAATGATAACTTGGCTATACACACGTGGTACCAGTACTGAGTCAATGATAACTTGGCGATAC
The DNA here is from genome assembly GCF_965601325.2 of Salmo salar. Classification (NCBI taxonomy): domain Eukaryota; kingdom Metazoa; phylum Chordata; class Actinopteri; order Salmoniformes; family Salmonidae; genus Salmo; species Salmo salar. The sequence goes on from NC_138302.1 coordinate 14,146,181, forward strand.
ACACGTGGTACCAGTACTGAGTCAATGATAACTTGGCGATACACACGTGGTACCAGTACTGAGTCAATGATAACTTGGCTATACACACGTGGTACCAGTACTGAGTCAATGATAACTTGGCTATACACACGTGGTACCAGTACTGAGTCAATGATAACTTGGCTATACACACGTGCTACCAGTACTGAGTCAATGATAACTTGGCGATACACACGTGGTACCAGTACTGAGTCAATGATAACTTGGCGATACACACGTGGTACCAGTACTGAGTCAATGATAACTTGGCGATACACACGTGGTACCAGTACTGAGTCAATGATAACTTGGCGATACACACGTGGTACCAGTACTGAGTCAATGATAACTTGGCGATACACACGTGGTACCAGAACTGAGTCAATGATAACTTGGCGATACACACGTGGTACCAGTACTGAGTCAATGATAACTTGGCTATACACACGTGGTACCAGTACTGAGTCAATGATAACTTGGCGATACACACGTGGTACCAGTACTGAGTCAATGATAACTTGGCTATACACACGTGGTACCAGTACTGAGTCAATGATAACTTGGCTATACACACGTGGTACCAGTACTGAGTCAATGATAACTTGGCGATACACACGTGGTACCAGTACTGAGTCAATGATAACTTGGCTATACACACGTGGTACCAGTACTGAGTCAATGATAACTTGGCGATACACACGTGGTACCAGTACTGAGTCAATGATAACTTGGCTATACACACGTGGTACCAGTACTGAGTCAATGATAACTTGGCGATACACACGTGGTACCAGTACTGAGTCAATGATAACTTGGCGATACACACGTGGTACCAGTACTGAGTCAATGATAACTTGGCGATACACACGTGGTACCAGTACTGAGTCAATGATAACTTGGCGATACACACGTGGTACCAGAACTGAGTCAATGATAACTTGGCGATACACACGTGGTACCAGTACTGAGTCAATGATAACTTGGCGATACACACGTGGTACCAGTACTGAGTCAATGATAACTTGGCGATACACACGTGGTACCAGAACTGAGTCAATGATAACTTGGCGATACACACGTGGTACCAGTACTGAGTCAATGATAACTTGGCGATACACACGTGGTACCAGTACTGAGTCAATGATAACTTGGCGATACACACGTGGTACAAGTACTGAGTCGATGTGAGTCAATGATAACTTGGCTATACACACGTGGTACCAGTACTGAGTCAATGATAACTTGGCTCTACACACATGGTACCAGTACTGAGTCAATGATAACTTGGCGATACACATGTGGTACCAGTACTGAGTCAATGATAACTTGGCTATACACACATGGTACAAGTACTGAGTCAATGATAACTTGGCGATACACACGTGGTACCAGTACTGAGTCAATGATAACTTGGCTATACACACGTGGTACCAGTACTGAGTCAATGATAACTTGGCTATACACACGTGGTACCAGTACTGAGTTGATGTGTAGGGGTACGAGGTAATGGAGGTAGATATGTACATATAGGTAGAGATAAAGTGAGTAGGTAACAGATAATAGACAGTAGCAGCAGTGTATATGATGAGTCTAAAGAGTTAGTGTAATGGGGGTTCAATGCAGAAAGTCCAGATAGTTATTGGTTAACTATTTAGTGGTCTTGTTCAGTCTTATGGTTTGGGGCTAGAAGCTGATCAGGGTCCTGTTGGTTCCAGATTTGGTGCATACAGCTTGCCGTGCGGTAGCAGAGAGTACAGTCTATGACTTGGATGCCTAGAGTCTTTGATCATTTTTAGGGCCTTCCTCTGACACCGCCTGGTATAGAGGTCCTGGATGGCAGGGAATTCGGCCCCAGTGATGTACTGCACCATACGCACTACCCCCTGGAGCGCCTTGCGGTCGGATGCCAAGCAGTTGCCATACCAAGCAGCCAGTCAAGATTCTCTCAATGGTGCAGCTATAGAACATTTTGAGGATCTGAGGGCCCATGCCAAATCTTTTCAGCCTGCTGAGGGGGAAGGTGTGTGTGTGTGTGTGTGTGTGTGTGTGTGTGTGTGTGTGTGTGTGTGTGTGTGTGTGTGTGTGTGTGTGTGTGTGTGTGTGTGTGTGTGTGTGCGTGTGTGTTGTGGTGCGTACCTGTGCGTGTTGTGGTGCGTACCTGTGTGTGTGTGTGTGTGTGTGTGTGTTGTGGTGCGTACCTGTGTGTGTGTGTGTGTGTGTGTGTGCTTACCAAAGTCGCTGGTGCATACCGCCATCAGGATCTGGTCATCTGTGCAGGGTGTACAGGAGGCTGAGAGAGAGACATGAGACACATGACATATACACCACCACACACCACCATACACCACCACACACTAGAGGTCAACGATTAATCGGAGTGGCCGATTAATTAGGGCCGATTTCAAGTTTTCATAACAATCGGTAATCGGTATTTTTGGTCACCGATTTGACGATTTTAATATATCTATTTTTTTTTTTTGTTTTTTTTTTTTTTACACCTTTATTTAACTAGGCAAGTCAGATTAAGAACACAATCTTATTTTCAATGACGGCCTAGGAACGGGGGTTAACTGCCTTGTTCAGGGGGGATTCGTTTTTGCAACCTTCCGGTTACTAGTCCAATGCTCTAACCACCTGCCTTACATTGCACTCCACGAGGAGCCTGCATGGCAGGCTGACTACCTGTTACGCGAGGGCAGCAAGAAGCCAAGGTAAGTTGCTAGCTAGCATTAAACTTATCTTATAAAAAAACTATCAATCTTAACATAATCACAAGTTAACTACACATGGTTGATGACATTACTAGTTTATCTAACGTGTCCTGCGTTGCATATAATCGATGCGGTGCCTGTTAATTTATCATTGAATCACAGCCTACTTCACCAAACGGGTGATTTAACAAGCGCATTTGCGAAAAAAGCACTGTCGTTGCACCAATGTACCTAACCATAAACATCAATGCCTTTCTTTAAAATCAATAAACAAGTATATATTTTTAAACCTGCATATTTAGTTAATATTGCCTGCTAACATGAAATTGTGTCACATCTCTAGCGTTCATTGCACGCGGAGTCAGAGTATATGCAACAGTTTGGGCTGCCTGGCTCGTTGCGAACTAATTTGCCAGAATTTTACGTAATTATGACATAACATTGAAGGTTGGGCAATGTAACAGGAATATTTAGACTTATGGATGCCACCCGTTAGATAAAATACAGAATGGTTCCGTATTTCACTGACAGGAAAAACGTTTTGTTTTCGAGATGATAGTTTCTGGATTCGACCATATTAATGACCTAAGGCGCGTATTTCTGTGTGTTATTATGTTATAATTAAGTCTATGATTTGATAGAGCAGTCTGACTGAGCGGTGGTAGGCAGCAGCAGGCTTGTAAGCATTCATTCAAAACAGCACTTTCGTGCGTTTTGCCAGCAGCCCTTCGCAATGCATTGCGCTGTTTATGACTTCAAGCCTGTCAACTCCCAAGATTAGGCTGGTGTAACCGATGTGAAATGGCTAGCTAGTTAGCGGGTGCGTGCTAATAGCGTTTCAAACGTCACTCGCTCTGAGACATGGAGTAGTTGTTTCCCTTGCTCTGCATGGGTAACGCTGCTTCGAGGGTGGCTGTTGTCGATGTGTTCCTGGTTCGAGCCCAGGTAGGAGCGAGGAGAGGGACGGAAGCTATACTGTTACACTGGCAATACTAAAGTGCCTATAAGAACATTCAATAGTCAAAGGTATATGAAATACAAATCGTATAGAGAGAAATAGTCCTATAATTCCTATAACTACAACCTAAAAC
>NC_138302.1:14155000-14167500 GCF_965601325.2 Salmo salar
TCTCTCCATACCTGTACTAGGCAGATACAAACCTCTCTCTCTCTCTCTCCATACCTGTACTAGGCAGATACAAACCTCTCTCTCTCTCTCCATACCTGTACTAGGCAGATACAAACCTCTCTCTCTCTCTCTCCATACCTGTACTAGGCAGATACAAACCTCTCTCTCTCTCTCCATACCTGTACTAGGCAGATACAAACCTCTCTCTCTCTCTCTCCATACCTGTACTAGGCAGATACAAACCTCTCTCTCTCTCTCTCTCTCTCTCCATACCTGTACTAGGCAGATACAAACCTCTCTCTCTCTCTCTCCATACCTGTACTAGGCAGATACAAACCTCTCTCTCTCTCTCTCTCTCTCGCTCTCTCTCCATACCTGTACTAGGCAGATACAAAAATCTCTCTCTCTCTCTCCATACCTGTACTAGGCAGATATAAACCTCTCTCTCTCTCTCTCTCCATACCTGTACTAGGCAGATATAAACCTCTCTCTCTCTCTCTCTCTCTCTCTCTCTCTCTCTCTCTCTCCATACCTGTACTAGGCAGATACAAACCTCTTTCTCTCTCTCTCCATACCTGTACTAGGCAGATACAAACCTCTCTCTCTCCATACCTGTACTCGGCAGATACAAACCTCTCTCTCTCTCCATACCTGTACTAGGCAGATACAAACCTCTCTCTCTCTCCATACCTGTACTAGGCAGATACAAACCTCTCTCTCTCTCCATACCTGTACTAGGCAGATACAAACCTCTCTCTCTCTCCATACCTGTACTAGGCAGATACAAACCTCTCTCTCTCTCCATACCTGTACTAGGCAGATACAAACCTCTCTCTCTCTCTCTCTCTCTCTCTCTCTCTCTCCATACCTGTACTAGGCAGATACAAACCTCTCTCTCTCTCCATACCTGTACTAGGCAGATACAAACCTCTCTCTCTCTCTCTCTCTCTCTCTCTCTCTCGCTCTCTCTCCATACCTGTACTAGGCAGATACAAAAATCTCTCTCTCTCTCTCCATACCTGTACTAGGCAGATATAAACCTCTCTCTCTCTCTCTCTCTCTCTCTCCATACCTGTACTAGGCAGATATAAACCTCTCTCTCTCTCTCTCTCTCTCTCTCTCTCTCTCTCTCTCTCTCTCTCTCTCTCTCTCTCTCTCCATACCTGTACTAGGCAGATACAAACCTCTTCTCTCTCTCTCCATACCTGTACTAGGCAGATACAAACCTCTCTCTCTCTCCATACCTGTACTCGGCAGATACAAACCTCTCTCTCTCTCCATACCTGTACTCGGCAGATACAAACCTCTCTCTCTCTCCATACCTGTACTAGGCAGATACAAACCTCTCTCTCTCTCCATACCTGTACTAGGCAGATACAAACCTCTCTCTCTCTCCATACCTGTACTAGGCAGATACAAACCTCTCTCTCTCTCCATACCTGTACTAGGCAGATACAAACCTCTCTCTCTCTCCATACCTGTACTAGGCAGATACAAACCTCTCTCTCTCTCTCTCTCTCTCTCTCTCTCTCTCTCTCCATACCTGTACTAGGCAGATACAAACCTCTCTCTCTCTCTCTCTCTCCATACCTGTATTAGGCAGATACACACCTCCCTCCCTCCCTCCCTCCCTCCACACCTGGACTAGGCAGAAACAAAACCTTTCTCTCTCTCCCGCTCTCCCTCCCACTCTCCCTCCCTCCATTCTCCATCTGACCAATCATATCCTCTCCCTGTCTTGCAGCAGACACCGCTGACTGACAGCTGGATGATGATTGGCTGACCCCTGGGCTTGACCCCAGTGTGACCTGTTGATTAGCCTGCTTGTTTTTATATGTCAGAGAGGGAGAAGGGAGAGAGGAGAGGGGGATAGAGGACAGCAGTAAGAGAGGGAGGGGGTCTCTGGTCTGGTCTGTCTGTCTGTCTCTTGAGTGACAGCAGGGCTGTGGATGTGTGGGTCTGGGCTAGACTGCTTTATTAGGCTAGACAGACAGTCAGCCTGTTTAACTCCTGTCATCTCCTGCCCCCTCCCCCCTATTTCTACCTCTTCCTCCCCTTCTTCAGCTAACACAGGGCCTATTTAATGTGTCTAGGGGTCAGTTGAACCCGTGGCTTACACAGGGCCTATTTAATGTGTCTAGGGTCAGTTGAACCCGTGGTTCATTCTTCAGCTAACACAGGGCCTATTTAATGTGTCTAGGGGTCAGTTGAACCAGTGGTTCATTCTTCAGCTAACACAGGGCCTATTTAATGTGTCTAGGGGTCAGTTGAACCCGTGGTTCATTCTTCAGCTTACACAGGGCCTATTTAATGTGTCTAGGGGTCAGTTGAACCAGTGGTTCATTCTTCAGCTAACACAGGGCCTATTTAATGTGTCTAGGGGTCAGTTGAACCAGTGGTTCATTCTTCAGCTAACACAGGGCCTATTTAATGTGTCTAGGGGTCAGTTGAACCCGTGGTTCATTCTTCAGCTAACACAGGGCCTATTTAATGTGTCTAGGGGTCAGTTGAACCAGTGGTTCATTCTTCAGCTAACACAGGGCCTATTTAATGTGTCTAGGGGTCAGTTGAACCCGTGGTTCATTCTTCAGCTAACACAGGGCCTATTTAATGTGTCTAGGGGTCAGTTGAACCCGTGGTTCATTCTTCAGCTAACACAGGGCCTATTTAATGTGTCTAGGGGTCAGTTGCACCCGTGGTTCATTCTTCAGCTAACACAGGGCCTATTTAATGTGTCTAGGGGTCAGTTGAACCAGTGGTTCATTCTTCAGCTAACACAGGGCCTATTTAATGTGTCTAGGGGTCAGTTGAACCAGTGGTTCATTCAGTGTTCAGGTGTGTGTGTGTGTGTGTGTGTGTGTGTGTGTGTGTGTGTGTGTGTGTGTGTGTCTTACCAGTGTTCAGGTGTGTGTGTGTGTGTTAGTCTCTTACCAGTGTGTGTGTGTGTGTGTGTGTGTGTGTGTGTGTGTGTTAGTCTCTTACCAGTGTTCAGTTGTTTGTGTGTGTGTGTGTGTGTGTGTGTGTGTGTGTGTGTGTGTGTGTGTGTGTGTGTGTCTATGTTAGTCTCTTACCAGTGTTCAGTTGTTTGTGTGTGTGTGTGTGTGTGTGTGTGTGTGTGTGTGTGTGTGTGTGTGTGTGTGTGTGTGTGTGTGTGTCTATGTTAGTCTCTTACCAGTGTTCAGGTGTGTGTGTGTTGGTCTCTTACCAGTGCCAGTGTTGAGGTGTGGGTACAGATGAGCTCCAGGTCCGTGGCTGGCCACCAGTTCATACTGAAACACTGTGATCCTCCTGCTGATGTCCTGCTGGCCCTGCTGGCCCACTGCCTCTATGAACAGCGCCCCCTCTGTCAGGGAGAAACACTGCACCCTGCCACGCGCCTGGAAATATAGCAGACATGATTAAATATATACTGGTGTATGTATGTACTGGTGTAATGTACTGGTGTATGTATGTACTGGTGTAATGTACTGGTGTAATGTACTGGTGTAATGTACTGTAATGTATGTACTGGTGTAATGTACTGGTGTAATGTACTGGTGTATGTATGTACTGGTGTATGTATGTACTGGTGTATGTATGTACTGGTGTATGTATGTACTGGTGTATGTATGTACTGGTGTAATGTACTGGTGTATGTATGTACTGGTGTATGTATGTACTGGTGTAATGTACTGGTGTATGTATGTACTGGTGTAATGTACTGGTGTAATGTACTGGTGTAATGACACTGAGATAATCATATTCACACAAGTACTTTATGAACATATCAACAATTATATTTACAGTGGTTAAACTTAAGCATGCATTTTTTGCCTATGTAACATGCTCTGTGCTGTTCTAAGCCAAGTTACTGTAAAATATCTGTGACAACTTCTGATGTAAAAAAGGGATTTATGAATAAATCTGACTGATTGACTGACCGAATGATGACTGGCTGAATGACCACCAGACAGACTGATTGACTGATTGACTGACCGAATGCTGACTGGCTGAATGACTGACCACCAGACAGGCTGATTGACTGAATGACTGATTGACTGACCGAATGCTGACTGGCTGAATGACTGACCACCAGACAGGCTGATTGACTGAATGACTGACCGGCTGACTGACCACCAGACAGACTGATTGACTGACTAACCGACCATCTACCTGTTCTGTCTCAGACATCATCAGGCGGAGCTGTCCAGCTCTCTCCAGGTAGAGGTGTGATCCGCGGGAGTCTGTCTGGGGCTTGATGCAGGCGTGTAGGCCGGGGGAAGCCCCAGACGTGGGCTCCGTGTTGGGCCGCAGGTTGACGATGAGGGCCCCAGTAGGATAGAGCCACTCTAGACTGCCCTGGGAGCAACGCAGGTATACCTGCTCCACATCACGGGAGTGTGACTCATGGGTCAGACCACTGGGAGAGGAGAGAGGGAGGGTGAGAGAGGCGGAGAGATGGGGTAGAGAAGAAGAGGGAGGAGGAGCGAGGGGGACAGTAGGGTAGAAAAGAGGTTAATGTATTGCGGAAGGAGGAGATAGGGTAAAGGGGAGGAGGAGGAGAGAGGTAATGGTGATGGGAGAAGGAGAAGGCGGCGGGGAGAGGTTATGGTGATGAGGGGGAGTAGGAGGAGGAGGGGAGAGGTTATGATGATGATGGGGAGGAGAGGTTATGGTGATAATGGGGGAGGAGAGGTTATGGTGATGATGGGGGAGGAGAGGTTATGATGATGGGGGAGGAGGAGGAGCGGTTATGATGATGATGGGGGAGGAGGAGGAGTGGTTATGATGATGATGGGGAGGAGGAGAAGAGGTTATGAAGATGGGGAGGAGGAGCGGTTATGATGATGATGATGGGGGAGGAGGAGAAGAGGTTATGAAGATGGGGAGGAGGAGGAGGAGCGGTTATGATGATGATGGGGAGGAGGAGGAGGAGAAGAGGTTATGATGATGGGGAGGAGGAGGAGAGGTTATGATGATGATGGGGAGGAGGAGAAGAGGTTATGATGATGAGGGGGAGGAGGAGAAGAGGTTATGATGATGGGGGAGGAGGAGGACCGGTTATGATGATGAGGGGGAGGAGGAGAAGAGGTTATGATGATGAGGGGGAGGAGGAGAAGAGGTTATGATGATGAGGGGGGAGGGGGAGAAGAGGTTATGATGATGGGGAGGAAGAGGAGGAGCGGTTATGATGATGGGGTGGAGGAGGAGCGGTTATGATGATGATGGGGGAGGAGGAGAAGAGGTTATGATGATGAGGGGGAGGAGGAGAAGAGGTTATGATGATGAGGGGGAGGAGGAGAAGAGGTTATGATGATGATGGGGGAGGAGGAGGAGGGTCGGTTATGATGATGAGGGGGAGGAGGAGAAGAGGTTATGATAATGGGGAGCAGGAGGTGGAGCGGTTATGATGATGGGGGTGGAGGTGGAGGAGCGGTTATGATGATGGGGGAGGAGGAGGAGGAGCGGTTATGATGATGGAGGAGGAGGAGGAGGAGCGGTTATGATGATGATGGGGAGGAGGAGAAGAGGTTATGATGATGGGGAGGAGGAGGAGGAGCGGTTATGATGATGGGGGTGGAGGAGGAGCGGTTATGATGATGATGGGGGAGGAGGAGAAGAGGTTATGATGATGAGGGGGAGGAGGAGAAGAGGTTATGATGATGAGGGGAGGAATAGAAGAGGTTATGATGATGGGGAGGAGGAGGAGGAGCGGTTATGATGATGGGGAGGAGGAGAAGAGGTTATGATGATGGGGAGGAGGAGGAGAAGAGGTTATGATGATGGCGGAGGAGGAGGAGCGGTTATGATGATGGGGGAGGAGGAGGAGCGGTTATGATGATGGGGGAGGAGGAGGAGCGGTTATGATGATGGGGGAGGAGGAGGAGCGGTTATGATGATGGGGGAGGAGGAGGAGCGGTTATGATGATGATGAGGGAGGAGGAGAAGAGGTTATGATGATGATGGGGGAGGAGGAGAAGAGGTTATGATGATGATGGGGGAGGAGGAGAAGAGGTTATGATGATGAGGGGGAGGAGGAGAAGAGGTTATGATGATGATGGGGGAGGAGGAGAAGAGGTTATGATGATGGGGAGGAGGAGGAGGAGAAGAGGTTATGATGATGGGGGAGGAGGAGGACCGGTTATGATGATGAGGGGGAGGAGGAGAAGAGGTTATGATGATGGGGAGGAGGAGAAGGAGCGGTTATGATGATGAGGGGAGGAGGAGAAGAGGTTATGATGATGGGGAGGTGGAGCGGTTATGATGATAATGGGGAGGAGGAGAAGAGGTTATGATGATGAGGGGGAGGAGGAGGAGCGGTTATGATGATGGGGGAGGAGGAGAAGGAGCGGTTATGATGATGGGGGAGGAGGAGGAGCGGTTATGATGATGTGGGAGGAGGAGGAGCGGTTATGATGATGATGGGGAGGAGGAGGAGGAGAAGAGGTTATGATGATGGGGGAGGAGGAGGACCGGTTATGATGATGAGGGGGAGGAGGAGAAGGAGCGGTTATGATGATGAGGGGGAGGAGGAGGAGGAGCGGTTATGATGATGATGGGGAGGAGGAGGAGGAGAAGAGGTTATGATGATGGGGAGGAGGAGGAGGAGCGGTTATGTTGATGATGGGGAGGAGGAGGAGGAGAAGAGGTTATGATGATGGGGGAGGAGGAGGACCGGTTATGATGATGAGGGGGAGGAGGAGAAGGAGTGGTTATGATGATGAGGGGGAGGAGGCGGAGGAGCGGTTATGATGATGATGGGGAGGAGGAGGAGGAGGAGCGGTTATGATGATGGGGAGGAGGAGAAGGAGCGGTTATGATGATGATGGGGGAGGAGGAGAAGGAGCGGTTATGATGATGATGGGGGAGGGGGAGAAGAGGTTATGATGATGGGGAGCGGGAGGAGGAGCGGTTATGATGATGATGGGGGAGGAGGAGCGGTTATGATGATGGGGAGGAGGAGGAGGAGCGGTTATGATGATGGGGAGGAGGAGGAGGAGGAGCGGTTATGATGATGGGGAGGAGGAGGAGGAGCAGTTATGATGATGGGGGAGGAGGAGGAGCAGTTATGATGATGATGGGGGAGGAGGAGAAGAGGTTATGATGATGAGGGGAGGAGGAGAAGAGGTTATGATGATGAGGGGGAGGGGAGAAGAGGTTATGATGATGGGGAGGAAGAGGAGGAGCGGTTATGATGATGGGGTGGAGGAGGAGCGGTTATGATGATGATGGGGGAGGAGGAGAAGAGGTTATGATGATGAGGGGGAGGAGGAGAAGAGGTTATGATGATGAGGGGGAGGAGGAGAAGAGGTTATGATGATGATGGGGGAGGAGGAGGAGGAGCGGTTATGATGATGAGGGGGAGGAGGAGAAGAGGTTATGATGATGGGGAGGAGGAGGAGGAGCGGTTATGATGATGGGGGTGGAGGAGGAGGAGCGGTTATGATGATGGGGGAGGAGGAGGAGGAGCGGTTATGATGATGGAGGAGGAGGAGGAGGAGCGGTTATGATGATGATGGGGAGGAAGAGAAGAGGTTATGATGATGGGGAGGAGGAGCAGGAGCGGTTATGATGATGGGGTGGAGGAGGAGCGGTTATGATGATGATGGGGGAGGAGGAGAAGAGGTTATGATGATGAGGGGGAGGAGGAGAAGAGGTTATGATGATGAGGGGGAGGAATAGAAGAGGTTATGATGATGGGGAGGAGGAGGAGGAGCGGTTATGATGATGGGGAGGAGGAGAAGAGGTTATGATGATGGGGAGGAGGAGGAGAAGAGGTTATGATGATGGGGGAGGCGGAGGAGGAGGAGCGGTTATGATGATGGGGGAGGAGGAGGAGGAGGAGCGGTTATGATGATGGGGGAGGAGGAGTAGCGGTTATGATGATGATGGGGGAGGAGGAGAAGAGGTTATGATGATGATGGGGGAGGAGGAGAAGAGGTTATGATGATGGGGAGGAGGGGGAGGAGCGGTTATGATGATGATGGGGAGGAGGCGGAGGAGGAGGTGGAGAGGTTATGGTAATGGGGAGGGTAGAGGTTATGGTGATGGGGGTAGAGGTTATGGTGATGGGGAGGGTAGAGGTTATGGTGATGGGGTAGAGGTTATGGTGATGGGGAGGGTAGAGGTTATGGTGATGGGGAGGGTAGAGGGTATGGGGAGGGTAGAGGTGATGGTGATGGGGGTAGAGGGTATGGCGATGGGGGTAGAGGTTATGGTGATGGGGAGGGTAGAGGTTATGGTGATGGGGAGGGTAGAGGTTATGGTGATGGGGAGGGTAGAGGTTATGGTGATGGGGAGGGTAGAGGTTATGGTGATGGGGGTAGAGGTTATGGTGATGGGGAGGGTAGAGGTTATGGTGATGGGAGGGTAGAGGTTATGGTGATGGGGGTAGAGGTTATGGTGATGGGGAGGGTAGAGGGTATGGTGATGGGGGTAGAGGTTATGGTGATGGGGAGGGTAGAGGTTATGGTGATGGGGAGGGTAGAGGTTATGGTGATGGGGAGGGTAGAGGTTATGGTGATGGGGTAGAGGTTATGTGATGGGGTAGAGTTATGGTGATGGGGAGGGTAGAGGTTATGGTGATGGGGAGGGTAGAGGTTATGGTGATGGGGGTAGAGGTTATGGTGATGGGGAGGGTAGAGGTTATGGTGATGGGGAGGGTAGAGGTTATGGTGATGGGGAGGGTAGAGGTTATGGTGATGGGGTAGAGGTTATGGTGATGGGGTAGAGGTTATGGTGATGGGGAGGGTAGAGGTTATGGTGATGGGGAGGGTAGAGGTTATGGTGATGGGGTAGAGGTTATGGTGATGGGGAGGGTAGAGGTTATGGTGATGGGGGTAGAGGTTATGGTGATGGGGAGGGTAGAGGTTATGGTGATGGGGAGGGTAGAGGTTATGGTGATGGGGGTAGAGGTTATGGTGATGGGGAGGGTAGAGGTTATGGTGATGGGGGGTAGAGGTTATGGTGATGGGGGTAGAGGTTATGGTGATGGGGGTAGAGGTTATGGTGATGGGGGTAGAGGTTATGGTGATGGGGAGGGTAGAGGTTATGGTGATGGGGGTAGAGGTTATGGTGATGGGGGTAGAGGTTATGGTGATGGGGAGGGTAGAGGGTATGGTGATGGGGGTAGAGGTTATGGTGATGGGGGTAGAGGTTATGGTGATGGGGAGGGTAGAGGTTATGGTGATGGGGAGGGTAGAGGTTATGGTGATGGGGGTAGAGGTTATGGTGATGGGGGTAGAGGTTATGGTGATGGGGAGGGTAGAGGTTATGGTGATGGGGAGGGTAGAGGTTATGGTGATGGGGGGTAGAGGTTATGGTGATGGGGAGGGTAGAGGTTATGGTGATGGGGAGGGTAGAGGTTATGGGGAGGGTAGAGGGTAGAGTTTATGGGGAGGGTAGAGGTTATGGGGAGGGTAGAGGGTAGAGTTTATGGGGAGGGTAGAGGGTAGAGGTTATGGGGAGGGTAGAGGGTAGAGGTTATGGGGAGGGTAGAGGGTAGAGTTTATGGGGAGGGTAGAGGGTAGAGGTTATGGGGAGGGTAGAGGGTAGAGTTTATGGGGAGGGTAGAGGGTAGAGGTTATGGGGAGGGTAGAGGGTAGAGGTTATGGGGAGGGTAGAGGTTATGGGGAGGGTAGAGGGTAGAGTTTATGGGGAGGGTAGAGGGTAGAGGTTATGGGGAGGTTATGGGGAGGGTAGAGGTTATGGGGAGGGTAGAGGGTAGAGGTTATGGGGAGGGTAGAGGTTATGGGGAGGGTAGAGGTTATGGGGAGGGTAGAGGTTATGGGGAGGGTAGAGGGTAGAGGTTATGGGGAGGGTAGAGGTTATGGGGAGGGTAGAGGTTATGGGGAGGGTAGAGGTTATGGGGATGGGGAGGGTAGAGGTTATGGGGAGGGTAGAGGGTAGAGGTTATGGGGAGGGTAGAGGGTAGAGGTTATGGGGAGGGTAGAGGTTACGGGGAGGGTAGAGGTTATGGGGAGGGTAGAGGGTAGAGGGGGATAAAAGAGGAAACTTACTATGGATATATTTTGATGTTTGAGGAAACAATGTTATTGGTCATAAAGATGAACACACAACAAACATATTCAACAGTTCACTTCTAATGCATGATACCTTTTCAGTTAGTTCAGAGGTCGTTTAAAGAGCAACTTGATTACGGTATGAGTCTCTCTCTCTCTCTAAACTGTGACCCGATGTGACCAAATCCCGGAGCGCAGGGTGGGAGGATGTGGTCGGTTATCTTGGATGCGCGCACTTTAAGATCAGTAAAAGATTATAAACGTGTTCGAAGTTGATGTCTTCAAAAGAAAACTCCACCGCAGCGCTGCAACAAGATAGCGTCGCACAGACGTTATTTTTTAAATTGTTTTATTACGCAGCGTCTTAAAACGACGGATCAAAGGACAGGCCATATGGACCTGTTCATTTTACTGTAATTACAGGAGTGGCTGCGCACTCACTTTCTGGAGGGTGCCATGCTATATACAATAGCCTAGAACACAGTTTTATGAGTATATGAAAGGTAAGGTATGAACTCCGCACGAGGTATAGCGCTGCAACCCTCTCCTTTTCCCTCTGGCGGCTCCACGGCCCAAGCGCCCAACCCAAGCTCTCCTTCTGGCGCACGCACGGAGATTTGGTATATTTAACTGGAACAGTTCAAAATATGTTATCGTGTATTCTTTGAATATTATAGGTATTATAGCTATAGGCTACAGCACAGGAGAAGCAAAAACGTTCCCTATGCAAATCCATCAGTCCTAAAGTACATATCCATGTATAAACACAATCTCATTGTATAAGGAAGTTAAAGAGCCTTTACAGCTTTGTATGGTGACATATCTCTATCTCCCTTACTTTATATTCTCTCTCTCCACTTCTCTCTCACTCTCTTTCCACCTCTCTCTCTCTTTCAACCTCTCTCTCTTTCCATCTCTCTCTCTCTTTCTTTCCACCTCTCTCTCTCTCTCTCTCTTTCCATCTCTCTCTCTCTCTCTTTCCACCTCTCCCTCCACTCTCTTTCTCTCTCTCTCTCTCTTTCCTCTCTCTCTCTCTTTCCATCTCTCTTTCTCTCTCTCTCTCTCTCTTTCCCTCTCTCTCTCTCTTTCCATTTCTCTTTCTCTCTCTCTCTCTCTCTTTCCCTCTCTCTCTCTCTTTCCACCTCTCTCTCTCTTCACCTCTCCTCTTCATCTCTCTCTCTCTTTCTTTCCACCTTTCTCTCTCTCTCTCTTTCCCTCTCTCTCTCTCTTTCCATCTCTCTTTCTCTCTCTCTCTCTTTCCCTCTCTCTCTCTCTTTCCATCTCTCTTTCTCTCTCTCTCTCTCTCTTTCCCTCTCTCTCTCTCTTTCCATCTCTCTCTCTCTCTTTCCACCTCTCCCTCTCTCTCTCTCTTTCCATCTCTCTCTCTTTCTTTCCACCTCTCTCTCTCTCTCTTTCCATCTCTCTCTCTTTCTTTCCACCTCTCTCTCTCTCTCTTCCATCTCTCTCTCTTCCATCTCTCTCTCTCTCTCCACTTATCCCTCTTTCCATCTCTCTCTCTCTCCACTTATCCCTCTTTCCATCTCTCTCTCTCTCCTTACTTATCCCTCTTTCCATCTCTCTCTCTCTCCACTTATCCCTCTTTCCATCTCTCTCTCTCTCCACTTATCCCTCTTTCCATCTCTCTCTCTCTCCACTTATCCCTCTTTCCATCTCTCTCTCTCTCCACGTATCCCTCTTTCCATCTCTCTCTCTCTCTCCACGTATCCCTCTTTCCATCTCTCTCTCTCTCCACTTATCCCTCTTTCCACCTCTCTCTCTCTCTCTCTCTCTCTCTCTCTGAGGCTGAGGGTGTTGATGTCCAAACAACCCCTGACCTCCGTCTCCCCTCTTATTTCCACGGGTTTAATGAATTCTATTTAGTCATTTCTGGAGCTACAACTGAAAGTCTACTTACTGAGCAGCAAACAAGTGGTTCACAGACCCCCCCCCCTCCCCCCCGTTTAAAGCAAAAAAATATTACATGCATTAGACTTCATTTATCCAACCTGTTTGCACCTGCAAATATGCTATGGTCTCGCTGTTGAGGACATTATTGCGCAACATCTGGAAGTGCAGGGAGGAAACGAGGGTTTCCAGAAAATCTCTATAAAACCTGTCGAATAACACACATACAATAATAAACGTACAGCCTACCTTCCTCTCCAGCTGCACTGATCGCTGGTGTACTGCGCCGAGGCGACCCTACAGAGAAACACAGCCGCTACCCAGTGCGCTAAACCTGGCCACAGCATAGTTGACCAACCGCTCCTCCGCCCCAGTATGGTCCGACCACGTCCCGCCTCTCAGTAACCACAAAAATCCACCAATAAATCCTGCAAATGCCTATTTATTCACATCGTAGTCTCTGGTAAGAAGGGTACGGGTCCACCAGAATCAACAGTTCTGTTTTGTACCGTACAAGTTCCGTTTCATTTCGACAGGATGGGATATCCGTGTAAAACCGTTGGGAGCCTCGGGGAGTAGGAGCAGTAGGGTAGT
>NC_138302.1:14172500-14212500 GCF_965601325.2 Salmo salar
GTTCTGTTATAACCCTGGTGGTTTAGATATAAAGCCACTAGTGAATCAGTGTTCTGTTATAACCCTGGTGGTTTAGATATAAAGCCTCTAGTGAATCAGTGTTCTGTTATAACCCTGGTGGTTTAGATATAACGCCTCTAGTGAATCAGAGGAATCAGTGTTCTGTTGTAACCCTGGTGGTTTAGATATAAAGCCTCTAGTGAATCAGTGTTCTGTTATAACCCTGGTGGTTTAGATATAAAGCCTCTAGTGAATCAGTGTTCTGTTGTAACCCTGGTGGTTTAGATATAAATCCTCTAGTGAATCAGTGTTCTGTTGTAACCCTGGTGGTTTAGATATAAAGCCTCTAGTGAATCAGTGTTCTGTTATAACCCTGGTGGTTTAGATATAAAGCCTCTAGTGAATCAGTGTTCTGTTGTAACCCTGGTGGTTTAGATATAAAGCCTCTAGTGAATCAGAGTAATCAGTGTTCTGTTATAACCCTGGTGGTTTAGATATAAAGCCTCTAGTGAATCAGAGGAATCAGTGTTCTGTTGTAACCCTGGTGGTTTAGATATAAAGCCTCTAGTGAATCAGAGGAATCAGTGTTCTGTTGTAACCCTGGTGGTTTAGATATAAAGCCTCTAGTGAATCAGAGGAATCAGTTTTCTGTTATAACCCTGGTGGTTTAGATATAAAGCCTCTAGTGAATCAGTGTTCTGTTATAACCCTGGTGGTTTAGATATAAAGCCTCTAGTGAATCAGTGTTCTGTTATAACCCTGGTGGTTTAGATATAAAGCCTCTAGTGAATCAGTGTTCTGTTATAACCCTGGTGGTTTAGATATAAAGCCTCTAGTGAATCAGTGTTCTGTTGTAACCCTGGTGGTTTAGATATAAAGCCTCTAGTGAATCAGTGTTCTGTTGTAACCCTGCTGGTTTAGATATAAAGCCTCTAGTGAATCAGTGTTCTGTTATAACCCTGGTGGTTTAGATATAAAGCCTCTAGTGAATCAGAGGAATCAGTGTTCTGTTATAACCCTGGTGGTTTAGATATAAAGCCTCTAGTGAATCAGTGTTCTGTTGTAACCCTGGTGGTTTAGATATAAAGCCTCTAGTGAATCAGTGTTCTGTTGTAACCCTGGTGGTTTAGATATAAAGCCTCTAGTGAATCAGTGTTCTGTTGTAACCCTGGTGGTTTAGATATAAAGCCTCTAGTGAATCAGTGTTCTGTTATAACCCTGGTGGTTTAGATATAAAGCCTCTAGTGAATCAGTGTTCTGTTGTAACCCTGGTGGTTTAGATACAAAGCCTCTAGTGAATCAGAGTAATCAGTGTTCTGTTATAACCCTGGTGGTTTAGATATAAAGCCTCTAGTGAATCAGAGGAATCAGTGTTCTGTTGTAACCCTGGTGGTTTAGATATAAAGCCTCTAGTGAATCAGAGGAATCAGTGTTCTGTTGTAACCCTGGTGGTTTAGATATAAAGCCTCTAGTGAAACAGAGGAATCAGTTTTCTGTTATAACCCTGGTGGTTTAGATATAAAGCCTCTAGTGAATCAGTGTTCTGTTATAACCCTGGTGGTTTAGATATAAAGCCTCTAGTGAATCAGTGTTCTGTTATAACCCTGGTGGTTTAGATATAAAGCCTCTAGTGAATCAGTGTTCTGTTATAACCCTGGTGGTTTAGATATAAAGCCTCTAGTGAATCAGTGTTCTGTTATAACCCTGGTGGTTTAGATATAAAGCCTCTAGTGAATCAGTGTTCTGTTGTAACCCTGGTGGTTTAGATATAAAGCCTCTAGTTAATCAGTGTTCTGTTGTAACCCTGGTGGTTTAGATATAAATCCTCTAGTGAATCAGTGTTCTGTTGTAACCCTGGTGGTTTAGATATAAAGCCTCAAGTGAATCAGAGGAATCAGTGTTCTGTTATAACCCTGGTGGTTTAGATATAAAGCCTCTAGTGAATCAGAGGAATCAGTGTTCTGTTGTAACCCTGGTGGTTTAGATATAAAGCCTCTAGTGAATCAGAGGAATCAGTGTTCTGTTGTAACCCTGGTGGTTTAGATATAAAGCCTCTAGTGAATCAGAGGAATCAGTTTTCTGTTATAACCCTGGTGGTTTAGATATAAAGCCTCTAGTGAATCAGTGTTCTGTTATAACCCTGGTGGTTTAGATATAAAGCCTCTAGTGAATCAGTGTTCTGTTATAACCCTGGTGGTTTAGATATAAAGCCTCTAGTGAATCAGTGTTCTGTTATAACCCTGGTGGTTTAGATATAAAGCCTCTAGTGAATCAGTGTTCTGTTATAACCCTGGTGGTTTAGATATAAAGCCTCTAGTGAATCAGTGTTCTGTTATAACCCTGGTGGTTTAGATATAAAGCCTCTAGTGAATCAGTGTTCTGTTATAACCCTGGTGGTTTAGATATAAAGCCTCTAGTGAATCAGTGTTCTGTTATAACCCTGGTGGTTTAGATATAAAGCCTCTAGTGAATCAGTGTTCTGTTATAACCCTGGTGGTTTAGATATAAAGCCTCTAGTGAATCAGTGTTCTGTTGTAACCCTGGTGGTTTAGATATAACGCCTCTAGTGAATCAGAGGAATCAGTGTTCTGTTGTAACCCTGGTGGTTTAGATATAAAGCCTCTAGTGAATCAGTGTTCTGTTGTAACCCTGGTGGTTTAGATATAAAGCCTCTAGTGAATCAGTGTTCTGTTATAACCCTGGTGGTTTAGATATAAATCCTCTAGTGAATCAGTGTTCTGTTGTAACCCTGGTGGTTTAGATATAAAGCCTCTAGTGAATCAGTGTTCTGTTATAACCCTGGTGGTTTAGATATAAAGCCTCTAGTGAATCAGATGAATCAGTGTTCTGTTATAACCCTGGTGGTTTAGATATAAAGCCTCTAGTGAATCAGAGGAATCAGTGTTCTGTTATAACCCTGGTGGTTTAGATGTAAAGCCTCTAGTGAATCAGAGGAATCAGTGTTCTGTTATAACCCTGGTGGTTTAGATATAAAGCCTCTAGTGAATCAGAGGAATCAGTGTTCTGTTATAACCCTGGTGGTTTAGATATAAAGCCTCTAGTGAATCAGTGTTCTGTTGTAACCCTGGTGGTTTAGATATAAAGCCTCTAGTGAATCAGTGTTCTGTTGTAACCCTGGTGGTTTAGATATAAAGCCTCTAGTGAATCAGTGTTCTGTTGTAACCCTGGTGGTTTAGATATAAAGCCTCTAGTGAATCAGTGTTCTGTTATAACCCTGGTGGTTTAGATATAAAGCCTCTAGTGAATCAGTGTTCTGTTGTAACCCTGGTGGTTTAGATATAAAGCCTCTAGTGAATCAGAGTAATCAGTGTTCTGTTATAACCCTGGTGGTTTAGATATAAAGCCTCTAGTGAATCAGAGGAATCAGTGTTCTGTTGTAACCCTGGTGGTTTAGATATAAAGCCTCTAGTGAATCAGAGTAATCAGTGTTCTGTTATAACCCTGGTGGTTTAGATATAAAGCCTCTAGTGAATCAGAGGAATCAGTGTTCTGTTGTAACCCTGGTGGTTTAGATATAAAGCCTCTAGTGAATCAGAGGAATCAGTGTTCTGTTGTAACCCTGGTGGTTTAGATATAAAGCCTCTAGTGAATCAGAGGAATCAGTTTTCTGTTATAACCCTGGTGGTTTAGATATAAAGCCTCTAGTGAATCAGTGTTCTGTTATAACCCTGGTGGTTTAGATATAAAGCCTCTAGTGAATCAGTGTTCTGTTATAACCCTGGTGGTTTAGATATAAAGCCTCTAGTGAATCAGTGTTCTGTTATAACCCTGGTGGTTTAGATATAAAGCCTCTAGTGAATCAGTGTTCTGTTATAACCCTGGTGGTTTAGATATAAAGCCTCTAGTGAATCAGTGTTCTGTTGTAACCCTGGTGGTTTAGATATAAATCCTCTAGTGAATCAGTGTTCTGTTGTAACCCTGGTGGTTTAGATATAAAGCCTCAAGTGAATCAGAGGAATCAGTGTTCTGTTGTAACCCTGGTGGTTTAGATATAAAGCCTCTAGTGAATCAGTGTTCTGTTATAACCCTTGTGGTTTAGATATAAAGCCACTAGTGAATCAGTGTTCTGTTATAACCCTGGTGGTTTAGATATAAAGCCTCTAGTGAATCAGTGTTCTGTTATAACCCTGGTGGTTTAGATATAACGCCTCTAGTGAATCAGAGGAATCAGTGTTCTGTTGTAACCCTGGTGGTTTAGATATAAAGCCTCTAGTGAATCAGTGTTCTGTTATAACCCTGGTGGTTTAGATATAAAGCCTCTAGTGAATCAGAGGAATCAGTGTTCTGTTGTAACCCTGGTGGTTTAGATATAGAGCCTCTAGTGAATCAGTGTTCTGTTGTAACCCTGGTGGTTTAGATATAAAGCCTCTAGTGAATCAGTGTTCTGTTGTAACCCTGGTGGTTTAGATATAAAGCCTCTAGTGAATCAGAGGAATCAGTGTTCTGTTGTAACCCTGGTGGTTTAGATATAAAGCCTCTAGTGAATCAGAGGAATCAGTGTTCTGTTATAACCCTGGTGGTTTAGATATAAAGCCTCTAGTGAATCAGTGTTCTGTTATAACCCTGGTGGTTTAGATATAAAGCCTCTAGTGAATCAGTGTTCTGTTATAACCCTGGTGGTTTAGATATAAAGCCTCTAGTGAATCAGTGTTCTGTTATAACCCTGGTGGTTTAGATATAAAGCCTCTAGTGAATCAGAGGAATCAGTGTTCTGTTGTAACCCTGGTGGTTTAGATATAAAGCCTCTAGTGAATCAGTGTTCTGTTATAACCCTGGTGGTTTAGATATAAAGCCTCTAGTGAATCAGAGGAATCAGTGTTCTGTTGTAACCCTGGTGGTTTAGATATAAAGCCTCTAGTGAATCAGTGTTCTGTTGTAACCCTGGTGGTTTAGATATAAAGCCTCTAGTGAATCAGTGTTCTGTTGTAACCCTGGTGGTTTAGATATAAAGCCTCTAGTGAATCAGTGTTCTGTTGTAACCCTGGTGGTTTAGATATAAAGCCTCTAGTGAATCAGTGTTCTGTTGTAACCCTGGTGGTTTAGATATAAAGCCTCTAGTGAATCAGTGTTCTGTTGTAACCCTGGTGGTTTAGATATAAAGCCTCTAGTGAATCAGAGGAATCAGTGTTCTGTTGTAACCCTGGTGGTTTAGATATAAAGCCTCTAGTGAATCAGTGTTCTGTTGTAACCCTGGTGGTTTAGATATAAAGCCTCTAGTGAATCAGAGGAATCAGTGTTCTGTTGTAACCCTGGTGGTTTAGATATAAAGCCTCTAGTGAATCAGTGTTCTGTTATAACCCTGGTGGTTTAGATATAAAGCCTCTAGTGAATCAGTGTTCTGTTATAACCCTGGTGGTTTAGATATAAAGCCTCTAGTGAATCAGTGTTCTGTTATAACCCTGGTGGTTTAGATATAAAGCCTCTAGTGAATCAGAGGAATCAGTGTTCTGTTGTAACCCTGGTGGTTTAGATATAAAGCCTCTAGTGAATCAGTGTTCTGTTATAACCCTGGTGGTTTAGATATAAAGCCTCTAGTGAATCAGAGGAATCAGTGTTCTGTTGTAACCCTGGTGGTTTAGATATAAAGCCTCTAGTGAATCAGTGTTCTGTTGTAACCCTGGTGGTTTAGATATAAAGCCTCTAGTGAATCAGTGTTCTGTTGTAACCCTGGTGGTTTAGATATAAAGCCTCTAGTGAATCAGAGAATCAGTGTTCTGTTATAACCCTGGTGGTTTAGATATAAAGCCTCTAGTGAATCAGAGGAATCAGTGTTCTGTTGTAACCCTGGTGGTTTAGATATAAAGCCTCTAGTGAATCAGAGGAATCAGTGTTCTGTTGTAACCCTGGTGGTTTAGATATAAAGCCTCTAGTGAATCAGTGTTCTGTTGTAACCCTGGTGGTTTAGATATAAAGCCTCTAGTGAATCAGAGTAATCAGTGTTCTGTTATAACCCTGGTGGTTTAGATATAAAGCCTCTAGTGAATCAGAGGAATCAGTGTTCTGTTGTAACCCTGGTGGTTTAGATATAAAGCCTCTAGTGAATCAGAGGAATCAGTGTTCTGTTGTAACCCTGGTGGTTTAGATATAAAGCCTCTAGTGAATCAGAGGAATCAGTTTTCTGTTATAACCCTGGTGGTTTAGATATAAAGCCTCTAGTGAATCAGTGTTCTGTTATAACCCTGGTGGTTTAGATATAAAGCCTCTAGTGAATCAGTGTTCTGTTATAACCCTGGTGGTTTAGATATAAAGCCTCTAGTGAATCAGTGTTCTGTTATAACCCTGGTGGTTTAGATATAAAGCCTCTAGTGAATCAGAGGAATCAGTGTTCTGTTGTAACCCTGGTGGTTTAGATATAAAGCCTCTAGTGAATCAGTGTTCTGTTATAACCCTGGTGGTTTAGATATAAAGCCTCTAGTGAATCAGAGGAATCAGTGTTCTGTTGTAACCCTGGTGGTTTAGATATAAAGCCTCTAGTGAATCAGTGTTCTGTTGTAACCCTGGTGGTTTAGATATAAAGCCTCTAGTGAATCAGTGTTCTGTTGTAACCCTGGTGGTTTAGATATAAAGCCTCTAGTGAATCAGTGTTCTGTTGTAACCCTGGTGGTTTAGATATAAAGCCTCTAGTGAATCAGTGTTCTGTTATAACCCTGGTGGTTTAGATATAAAGCCTCTAGTGAATCAGAGGAATCAGTGTTCTGTTGTAACCCTGGTGGTTTAGATATAAAGCCTCTAGTGAATCAGAGGAATCAGTGTTCTGTTGTAACCCTGGTGGTTTAGATATAAAGCCTCTAGTGAATCAGAGGAATCAGTTTTCTGTTATAACCCTGGTGGTTTAGATATAAAGCCTCTAGTGAATCAGTGTTCTGTTATAACCCTGGTGGTTTAGATATAAAGCCTCTAGTGAATCAGTGTTCTGTTATAACCCTGGTGGTTTAGATATAAAGCCTCTAGTGAATCAGTGTTCTGTTATAACCCTGGTGGTTTAGATATAAAGCCTCTAGTGAATCAGTGTTCTGTTATAACCCTGGTGGTTTAGATATAAAGCCTCTAGTGAATCAGTGTTCTGTTGTAACCCTGGTGGTTTAGATATAAAGCCTCTAGTGAATCAGAGGAATCAGTGTTCTGTTGTAACCCTGGTGGTTTAGATATAAAGCCTCTAGTGAATCAGTGTTCTGTTATAACCCTGGTGGTTTAGATATAAAGCCTCTAGTGAATCAGTGTTCTGTTATAACCCTGGTGGTTTAGATATAAAGCCTCTAGTGAATCAGTGTTCTGTTATAACCCTGGTGGTTTAGATATAAAGCCTCTAGTGAATCAGAGGAATCAGTGTTCTGTTGTAACCCTGGTGGTTTAGATATAAAGCCTCTAGTGAATCAGTGTTCTGTTATAACCCTGGTGGTTTAGATATAAAGCCTCTAGTGAATCAGAGGAATCAGTTTCTGTTATAACCCTGGTGGTTTAGATATAAAGCCTCTAGTGAATCAGTGTTCTGTTATAACCCTGGTGGTTTAGATATAAAGCCTCTAGTGAATCAGTGTTCTGTTATAACCCTGGTGGTTTAGATATAAAGCCTCTAGTGAATCAGTGTTCTGTTATAACCCTGGTGGTTTAGATATAAAGCCTCTAGTGAATCAGTGTTCTGTTATAACCCTGGTGGTTTAGATATAAAGCCTCTAGTGAATCAGAGGAATCAGTGTTCTGTTGTAACCCTGGTGGTTTAGATATAAAGCCTCTAGTGAATCAGTGTTCTGTTATAACCCTGGTGGTTTAGATATAAAGCCTCTAGTGAATCAGTGTTCTGTTGTAACCCTGGTGGTTTAGATATAAAGCCTCTAGTGAATCAGTGTTCTGTTGTAACCCTGGTGGTTTAGATATAAAGCCTCTAGTGAATCAGTGTTCTGTTGTAACCCTGGTGGTTTAGATATAAAGCCTCTAGTGAATCAGTGTTCTGTTGTAACCCTGGTGGTTTAGATATAAAGCCTCTAGTGAATCAGTGTTCTGTTATAACCCTGGTGGTTTAGATATAAAGCCTCTAGTGAATCAGAGGAATCAGTGTTCTGTTGTAACCCTGGTGGTTTAGATATAAAGCCTCTAGTGAATCAGTGTTCTGTTATAACCCTGGTGGTTTAGATATAAAGCCTCTAGTGAATCAGTGTTCTGTTATAACCCTGGTGGTTTAGATATAAAGCCTCTAGTGAATCAGTGTTCTGTTATAACCCTGGTGGTTTAGATATAAAGCCTCTAGTGAATCAGTGTTCTGTTATAACCCTGGTGGTTTAGATATAAAGCCTCTAGTGAATCAGTGTTCTGTTATAACCCTGGTGGTTTAGATATAAAGCCTCTAGTGAATCAGTGTTCTGTTGTAACCCTGGTGGTTTAGATATAAAGCCTCTAGTGAATCAGTGTTCTGTTGTAACCCTGGTGGTTTAGATATAAAGCCTCTAGTGAATCAGTGTTCTGTTATAACCCTGGTGGTTTAGATATAAAGCCTCTAGTGAATCAGTGTTCTGTTATAACCCTGGTGGTTTAGATATAAAGCCTCTAGTGAATCAGTGTTCTGTTATAACCCTGGTGGTTTAGATATAAAGCCTCTAGTGAATCAGAGGAATCAGTGTTCTGTTGTAACCCTGGTGGTTTAGATATAAAGCCTCTAGTGAATCAGTGTTCTGTTATAACCCTGGTGGTTTAGATATAAAGCCTCTAGTGAATCAGAGGAATCAGTGTTCTGTTGTAACCCTGGTGGTTTAGATATAAAGCCTCTAGTGAATCAGTGTTCTGTTGTAACCCTGGTGGTTTAGATATAAAGCCTCTAGTGAATCAGTGTTCTGTTATAACCCTGGTGGTTTAGATATAAAGCCTCTAGTGAATCAGTGTTCTGTTATAACCCTGGTGGTTTAGATATAAAGCCTCTAGTGAATCAGTGTTCTGTTATAACCCTGGTGGTTTAGATATAAAGCCTCTAGTGAATCAGTGTTCTGTTGTAACCCTGGTGGTTTAGATATAAATCCTCTAGTGAATCAGTGTTCTGTTGTAACCCTGGTGGTTTAGATATAAAGCCTCAAGTGAATCAGAGGAATCAGTGTTCTGTTGTAACCCTGGTGGTTTAGATATAAAGCCTCTAGTGAATCAGTGTTCTGTTATAACCCTTGTGGTTTAGATATAAAGCCACTAGTGAATCAGTGTTCTGTTATAACCCTGGTGGTTTAGATATAAAGCCTCTAGTGAATCAGTGTTCTGTTATAACCCTGGTGGTTTAGATATAACGCCTCTAGTGAATCAGAGGAATCAGTGTTCTGTTGTAACCCTGGTGGTTTAGATATAAAGCCTCTAGTGAATCAGTGTTCTGTTATAACCCTGGTGGTTTAGATATAAAGCCTCTAGTGAATCAGAGGAATCAGTGTTCTGTTGTAACCCTGGTGGTTTAGATATAAAGCCTCTAGTGAATCAGTGTTCTGTTGTAACCCTGGTGGTTTAGATATAAAGCCTCTAGTGAATCAGTGTTCTGTTGTAACCCTGGTGGTTTAGATATAAAGCCTCTAGTGAATCAGTGTTCTGTTGTAACCCTGGTGGTTTAGATATAAAGCCTCTAGTGAATCAGTGTTCTGTTATAACCCTGGTGGTTTAGATATAAAGCCTCTAGTGAATCAGTGTTCTGTTGTAACCCTGGTGGTTTAGATATAAAGCCTCTAGTGAATCAGTGTTCTGTTATAACCCTGGTGGTTTAGATATAAAGCCTCTAGTGAATCAGTGTTCTGTTATAACCCTGGTGGTTTAGATATAAAGCCTCTAGTGAATCAGTGTTCTGTTATAACCCTGGTGGTTTAGATATAAAGCCTCTAGTGAATCAGTGTTCTGTTATAACCCTGGTGGTTTAGATATAAAGCCTCTAGTGAATCAGTGTTCTGTTATAACCCTGGTGGTTTAGATATAAAGCCTCTAGTGAATCAGTGTTCTGTTGTAACCCTGGTGGTTTAGATATAAAGCCTCTAGTGAATCAGTGTTCTGTTGTAACCCTGGTGGTTTAGATATAAAGCCTCTAGTGAATCAGTGTTCTGTTATAACCCTGGTGGTTTAGATATAAAGCCTCTAGTGAATCAGTGTTCTGTTATAACCCTGGTGGTTTAGATATAAAGCCTCTAGTGAATCAGTGTTCTGTTATAACCCTGGTGGTTTAGATATAAAGCCTCTAGTGAATCAGAGGAATCAGTGTTCTGTTGTAACCCTGGTGGTTTAGATATAAAGCCTCTAGTGAATCAGTGTTCTGTTATAACCCTGGTGGTTTAGATATAAAGCCTCTAGTGAATCAGAGGAATCAGTGTTCTGTTGTAACCCTGGTGGTTTAGATATAAAGCCTCTAGTGAATCAGTGTTCTGTTGTAACCCTGGTGGTTTAGATATAAAGCCTCTAGTGAATCAGTGTTCTGTTGTAACCCTGGTGGTTTAGATATAAAGCCTCTAGTGAATCAGTGTTCTGTTGTAACCCTGGTGGTTTAGATATAAAGCCTCTAGTGAATCAGTGTTCTGTTATAACCCTGGTGGTTTAGATATAAAGCCTCTAGTGAATCAGTGTTCTGTTGTAACCCTGGTGGTTTAGATATAAAGCCTCTAGTGAATCAGTGTTCTGTTATAACCCTGGTGGTTTAGATATAAAGCCTCTAGTGAATCAGTGTTCTGTTATAACCCTGGTGGTTTAGATATAAAGCCTCTAGTGAATCAGTGTTCTGTTATAACCCTGGTGGTTTAGATATAAAGCCTCTAGTGAATCAGTGTTCTGTTATAACCCTGGTGGTTTAGATATAAAGCCTCTAGTGAATCAGTGTTCTGTTATAACCCTGGTGGTTTAGATATAAAGCCTCTAGTGAATCAGTGTTCTGTTGTAACCCTGGTGGTTTAGATATAAAGCCTCTAGTGAATCAGTGTTCTGTTGTAACCCTGGTGGTTTAGATATAAAGCCTCTAGTG
The DNA here is from genome assembly GCF_965601325.2 of Salmo salar. Classification (NCBI taxonomy): domain Eukaryota; kingdom Metazoa; phylum Chordata; class Actinopteri; order Salmoniformes; family Salmonidae; genus Salmo; species Salmo salar. The sequence continues at coordinate 14,183,482 of NC_138302.1, forward strand.
AATCAGTGTTCTGTTGTAACCCTGGTGGTTTAGATATAAAGCCTCTAGAGAATCAGTGTTCTGTTATAACCCTGGTGGTTTAGATATAAAGCCTCTAGTGAATCAGTGTTCTGTTGTAACCCTGGTGGTTTAGATATAAAGCCTCTAGTGAATCAGAGTAATCAGTGTTCTGTTATAACCCTGGTGGTTTAGATATAAAGCCTCTAGTGAATCAGAGGAATCAGTGTTCTGTTGTAACCCTGGTGGTTTAGATATAAAGCCTCTAGTGAATCAGAGGAATCAGTGTTCTGTTGTAACCCTGGTGGTTTAGATATAAAGCCTCTAGTGAATCAGAGGAATCAGTTTTCTGTTATAACCCTGGTGGTTTAGATATAAAGCCTCTAGTGAATCAGTGTTCTGTTATAACCCTGGTGGTTTAGATATAAAGCCTCTAGTGAATCAGTGTTCTGTTATAACCCTGGTGGTTTAGATATAAAGCCTCTAGTGAATCAGTGTTCTGTTATAACCCTGGTGGTTTAGATATAAAGCCTCTAGTGAATCAGTGTTCTGTTATAACCCTGGTGGTTTAGATATAAAGCCTCTAGTGAATCAGTGTTCTGTTGTAACCCTGGTGGTTTAGATATAAAGCCTCTAGTGAATCAGTGTTCTGTTGTAACCCTGGTGGTTTAGATATAAAGCCTCTAGTGAATCAGAGGAATCAGTGTTCTGTTGTAACCCTGGTGGTTTAGATATAAAGCCTCTAGTGAATCAGTGTTCTGTTATAACCCTGGTGGTTTAGATATAAAGCCTCTAGTGAATCAGTGTTCTGTTGTAACCCTGGTGGTTTAGATATAAAGCCTCTAGTGAATCAGTGTTCTGTTATAACCCTGGTGGTTTAGATATAACGCCTCTAGTGAATCAGAGGAATCAGTGTTCTGTTGTAACCCTGGTGGTTTAGATATAAAGCCTCTAGTGAATCAGTGTTCTGTTATAACCCTGGTGGTTTAGATATAAAGCCTCTAGTGAATCAGAGGAATCAGTGTTCTGTTGTAACCCTGGTGGTTTAGATATAAAGCCTCTAGTGAATCAGTGTTCTGTTGTAACCCTGGTGGTTTAGATATAAAGCCTCTAGTGAATCAGTGTTCTGTTGTAACCCTGGTGGTTTAGATATAAAGCCTCTAGTGAATCAGTGTTCTGTTATAACCCTGGTGGTTTAGATATAAAGCCTCTAGTGAATCAGTGTTCTGTTGTAACCCTGGTGGTTTAGATATAAAGCCTCTAGTGAATCAGTGTTCTGTTGTAACCCTGGTGGTTTAGATATAAAGCCTCTAGTGAATCAGAGGAATCAGTGTTCTGTTGTAACCCTGGTGGTTTAGATATAAAGCCTCTAGTGAATCAGTGTTCTGTTATAACCCTGGTGGTTTAGATATAAAGCCTCTAGTGAATCAGTGTTCTGTTATAACCCTGGTGGTTTAGATATAAAGCCTCTAGTGAATCAGTGTTCTGTTATAACCCTGGTGGTTTAGATATAAAGCCTCTAGTGAATCAGAGGAATCAGTGTTCTGTTGTAACCCTGGTGGTTTAGATATAAAGCCTCTAGTGAATCAGTGTTCTGTTATAACCCTGGTGGTTTAGATATAAAGCCTCTAGTGAATCAGAGGAATCAGTGTTCTGTTGTAACCCTGGTGGTTTAGATATAAAGCCTCTAGTGAATCAGTGTTCTGTTGTAACCCTGGTGGTTTAGATATAAAGCCTCTAGTGAATCAGTGTTCTGTTGTAACCCTGGTGGTTTAGATATAAAGCCTCTAGTGAATCAGTGTTCTGTTGTAACCCTGGTGGTTTAGATATAAAGCCTCTAGTGAATCAGTGTTCTGTTATAACCCTGGTGGTTTAGATATAAAGCCTCTAGTGAATCAGTGTTCTGTTGTAACCCTGGTGGTTTAGATATAAAGCCTCTAGTGAATCAGTGTTCTGTTATAACCCTGGTGGTTTAGATATAAAGCCTCTAGTGAATCAGTGTTCTGTTATAACCCTGGTGGTTTAGATATAAAGCCTCTAGTGAATCAGTGTTCTGTTATAACCCTGGTGGTTTAGATATAAAGCCTCTAGTGAATCAGTGTTCTGTTATAACCCTGGTGGTTTAGATATAAAGCCTCTAGTGAATCAGTGTTCTGTTGTAACCCTGGTGGTTTAGATATAAAGCCTCTAGTGAATCAGTGTTCTGTTGTAACCCTGGTGGTTTAGATATAAAGCCTCTAGTGAATCAGTGTTCTGTTGTAACCCTGGTGGTTTAGATATAAAGCCTCTAGTGAATCAGTGTTCTGTTATAACCCTGGTGGTTTAGATATAAAGCCTCTAGTGAATCAGTGTTCTGTTATAACCCTGGTGGTTTAGATATAAAGCCTCTAGTGAATCAGTGTTCTGTTATAACCCTGGTGGTTTAGATATAAAGCCTCTAGTGAATCAGAGGAATCAGTGTTCTGTTGTAACCCTGGTGGTTTAGATATAAAGCCTCTAGTGAATCAGTGTTCTGTTATAACCCTGGTGGTTTAGATATAAAGCCTCTAGTGAATCAGAGGAATCAGTGTTCTGTTGTAACCCTGGTGGTTTAGATATAAAGCCTCTAGTGAATCAGTGTTCTGTTGTAACCCTGGTGGTTTAGATATAAAGCCTCTAGTGAATCAGTGTTCTGTTGTAACCCTGGTGGTTTAGATATAAAGCCTCTAGTGAATCAGTGTTCTGTTGTAACCCTGGTGGTTTAGATATAAAGCCTCTAGTGAATCAGTGTTCTGTTATAACCCTGGTGGTTTAGATATAAAGCCTCTAGTGAATCAGTGTTCTGTTGTAACCCTGGTGGTTTAGATATAAAGCCTCTAGTGAATCAGTGTTCTGTTATAACCCTGGTGGTTTAGATATAAAGCCTCTAGTGAATCAGTGTTCTGTTATAACCCTGGTGGTTTAGATATAAAGCCTCTAGTGAATCAGTGTTCTGTTATAACCCTGGTGGTTTAGATATAAAGCCTCTAGTGAATCAGTGTTCTGTTATAACCCTGGTGGTTTAGATATAAAGCCTCTAGTGAATCAGTGTTCTGTTATAACCCTGGTGGTTTAGATATAAAGCCTCTAGTGAATCAGTGTTCTGTTGTAACCCTGGTGGTTTAGATATAAAGCCTCTAGTGCATCAGTGTTCTGTTGTAACCCTGGTGGTTTAGATATAAAGCCTCTAGTGAATCAGTGTTCTGTTGTAACCCTGGTGGTTTAGATATAAAGCCTCTAGTGAATCAGTGTTCTGTTGTAACCCTGGTGGTTTAGATATAAAGCCTCTAGTGAATCAGTGTTCTGTTGTAACCGTGGTGGTTTAGATATAAAGCCTCTAGTGAATCAGAGTAATCAGTGTTCTGTTATAACCCTGGTGGTTTAGATATAAAGCCTCTAGTGAATCAGAGGAATCAGTGTTCTGTTGTAACCCTGGTGGTTTAGATATAAAGCCTCTAGTGAATCAGAGGAATCAGTGTTCTGTTGTAACCCTGGTGGTTTAGATATAAAGCCTCTAGTGAATCAGAGGAATCAGTTTTCTGTTATAACCCTGGTGGTTTAGATATAAAGCCTCTAGTGAATCAGTGTTCTGTTATAACCCTGGTGGTTTAGATATAAAGCCTCTAGTGAATCAGTGTTCTGTTATAACCCTGGTGGTTTAGATATAAAGCCTCTAGTGAATCAGTGTTCTGTTATAACCCTGGTGGTTTAGATATAAAGCCTCTAGTGAATCAGTGTTCTGTTGTAACCCTGGTGGTTTAGATATAAAGCCTCTAGTGAATCAGTGTTCTGTTGTAACCCTGGTGGTTTAGATATAAATCCTCTAGTGAATCAGTGTTCTGTTGTAACCCTGGTGGTTTAGATATAAAGCCTCAAGTGAATCAGAGGAATCAGTGTTCTGTTGTAACCCTGGTGGTTTAGATATAAAGCCTCTAGTGAATCAGTGTTCTGTTATAACCCTTGTGGTTTAGATATAAAGACACTAGTGAATCAGTGTTCTGTTATAACCCTGGTGGTTTAGATATAAAGCCTCTAGTGAATCAGTGTTCTGTTATAACCCTGGTGGTTTAGATATAACGCCTCTAGTGAATCAGAGGAATCAGTGTTCTGTTGTAACCCTGGTGGTTTAGATATAAAGCCTCTAGTGAATCAGTGTTCTGTTATAACCCTGGTGGTTTAGATATAAAGCCTCTAGTGCATCAGAGGAATCAGTGTTCTGTTGTAACCCTGGTGGTTTAGATATAAAGCCTCTAGTGAATCAGTGTTCTGTTGTAACCCTGGTGGTTTAGATATAAAGCCTCTAGTGAATCAGTGTTCTGTTGTAACCCTGGTGGTTTAGATATAAAGCCTCTAGTGAATCAGTGTTCTGTTATAACCCTGGTGGTTTAGATATAAAGCCTCTAGTGAATCAGTGTTCTGTTGTAACCCTGGTGGTTTAGATATAAAGCCTCTAGTGAATCAGTGTTCTGTTATAACCCTGGTGGTTTAGATATAAAGCCTCTAGTGAATCAGTGTTCTGTTATAACCCTGGTGGTTTAGATATAAAGCCTCTAGTGAATCAGTGTTCTGTTATAACCCTGGTGGTTTAGATATAAAGCCTCTAGTGAATCAGTGTTCTGTTATAACCCTGGTGGTTTAGATATAAAGCCTCTAGTGAATCAGTGTTCTGTTATAACCCTGGTGGTTTAGATATAAAGCCTCTAGTGAATCAGTGTTCTGTTGTAACCCTGGTGGTTTAGATATAAAGCCTCTAGTGAATCAGTGTTCTGTTGTAACCCTGGTGGTTTAGATATAAAGCCTCTAGTGAATCAGTGTTCTGTTGTAACCCTGGTGGTTTAGATATAAAGCCTCTAGTGAATCAGTGTTCTGTTGTAACCCTGGTGGTTTAGATATAAAGCCTCTAGTGAATCAGTGTTCTGTTGTAACCCTGGTGGTTTAGATATAAAGCCTCTAGTGAATCAGTGTTCTGTTGTAACCCTGGTGGTTTAGATATAAAGCCTCTAGTGAATCAGTGTTCTGTTGTAACCCTGGTGGTTTAGATATAAATCCTCTAGTGAATCAGTGTTCTGTTGTAACCCTGGTGGTTTAGATATAAAGCCTCTAGTGAATCAGTGTTCTGTTATAACCCTGGTGGTTTAGATATAAAGCCTCTAGTGAATCAGTGTTCTGTTATAACCCTGGTGGTTTAGATATAAAGCCTCTAGTGAATCAGTGTTCTGTTATAACCCTGGTGGTTTAGATATAAAGCCTCTAGTGAATCAGAGGAATCAGTGTTCTGTTATAACCCTGGTGGTTTAGATATAAAGCCTCTAGTGAATCAGAGGAATCAGTGTTCTGTTATAACCCTGGTGGTTTAGATATAAAGCCTCTAGTGAATCAGTGTTCTGTTATAACCCTGGTGGTTTAGATATAAAGCCTCTAGTGAATCAGTGTTCTGTTGTAACCCTGGTGGTTTAGATATAAAGCCTCTAGTGAATCAGTGTTCTGTTGTAACCCTGGTGGTTTAGATATAAAGCCTCTAGTGAATCAGTGTTCTGTTATAACCCTGGTGGTTTAGATATAAAGCCTCTAGTGAATCAGATGAATCAGTGTTCTGTTATAACCCTGGTGGTTTAGATATAAAGCCTCTAGTGAATCAGTGTTCTGTTATAACCCTGGTGGTTTAGATATAAAGCCTCTAGTGAATCAGTGTTCTGTTATAACCCTGGTGGTTTAGATATAAAGCCTCTAGTGAATCAGAGGAATCAGTGTTCTGTTATAACCCTGGTGGTTTAGATATAAAGCCTCTAGTGAATCAGAGGAATCAGTGTTCTGTTATAACCCTGGTGGTTTAGATATAAAGCCTCTAGTGAATCAGAGGAATCAGTGTTCTGTTGTAACCCTGGTGGTTTAGATATAAAGCCTCTAGTGAATCAGAGGAATCAGTGTTCTGTTGTAACCCTGGTGGTTTAGATATAAAGCCTCTAGTGAATCAGTGTTCTGTTATAACCCTGGTGGTTTAGATATAAAGCCTCTAGTGAATCAGTGTTCTGTTATAACCCTGGTGGTTTAGATATAAAGCCTCTAGTGAATCAGTGTTCTGTTATAACCCTGGTGGTTTAGATATAAAGCCTCTAGTGAATCAGTGTTCTGTTGTAACCCTGGTGGTTTAGATATAAAGCCTCTAGTGAATCAGTGTTCTGTTATAACCCTGGTGGTTTAGATATAAAGCCTCTAGTGAATCAGTGTTCTGTTGTAACCCTGGTGGTTTAGATATAAAGCCTCTAGTGAATCAGTGTTCTGTTGTAACCCTGGTGGTTTAGATATAAAGCCTCTAGTGAATCAGTGTTCTGTTGTAACCCTGGTGGTTTAGATATAAAGCCTCTAGTGACTCAGTGTTCTGTTGTAACCCTGGTGATTTAGATATAAAGCCTCTAGTGAATCAGTGTTCTGTTGTAACCCTGGTGGTTTAGATATAAAGCCTCTAGTGAATCAGTGTTCTGTTATAACCCTGGTGGTTTAGATATAAAGCCTCTAGTGAATCAGAGGAATCAGTGTTCTGTTATAACCCTGGTGGTTTAGATATAAAGCCTCTAGTGAATCAGTGTTCTGTTGTAACCCTGGTGGTTTAGATATAAAGCCTCTAGTGAATCAGAGGAATCAGTGTTCTGTTATAACCCTGGTGGTTTAGATATAAAGCCTCTAGTGAATCAGTGTTCTGTTGTAACCCTGGTGGTTTAGATATAAAGCCTCTAGTGAATCAGTGTTCTGTTATAACCCTGGTGGTTTAGATATAAAGCCTCTAGTGAATCAGTGTTCTGTTATAACCCTGGTGGTTTAGATATAAAGCCTCTAGTGAATCAGTGTTCTGTTGTAACCCTGGTGGTTTAGATATAAAGCCTCTAGTGAATCAGAGGAATCAGTGTTCTGCTCCATTCTATACTTTTTCCGTCTGTCAGAATGTAAACAGTCCATGGGGAGAGAGTGGACAGGTCAGGGAGGGTGTGTGTGTGTGTCGGGGGTTAGACGTGGAGGGTGTGTGTGTGTGTGTCGGGGGTTAGACGTGGAGGGTGTGTGTGTGTGTCGGGGGTTAGACGTGGAGGGTGTGTGTGTCGGGGGTTAGACGTGGAGGGTGTGTGTGTCGGGGGTTAGACGTGGAGGGTGTGTGTGTCGGGGGTTAGACGTGGAGGGTGTGTGTGTGTCGGGGGTTAGACGTGGAGGGTGTGTGTGTGTCGGGGGTTAGACGTGGAGGGTGTGTGTGTGTCGGGGGTTAGACGTGGAGGGTGTGTGTGTCGGGGGTTAGACGTGGAGGGTGTGTGTGTCGGGGGTTAGACGTGGAGGGTGTGTGTGTGTCGGGGGTTAGACGTGGAGGGTGTGTGTGTCGGGGGTTAGACGTGGAGGGTGTGTGTGTCGGGGGTTAGACGTGGAGGGTGTGTGTGTCGTGGGGTTAGACGTGGAGGGTGTTGTGTGTCGGGGGTTAGACGTGGAGGGTGTGTGTGTGTCGGGGGTTAGACGTGGAGGGTGTGTGTGTCGCGTGGGTTAGACGTGGAGGGTGTGTGTGTGTCGGGGGTTAGACGTGGAGGAGTGTGTGTGTGTCGGGGGTTAGACGTGGAGGGTGTGTGTGTCGGGGGTTAGACGTGGAGGGTGTGTGTGTGTCGGGGGTTAGACGTGGAGGGTGTGTGTGTCGGGGGTTAGACGTGGAGGGTGTGTGTGTCGGGGGTTAGACGTGGAGGGGTGTGTGTGTCGGGGGTTAGACGTGGAGGGGGGTGTCGGGGTGCGTGGGGGTCGTGTGTGTCGGGGGTTAGACGTGGAGGGTGTGGTGTGTGTCGGGGGTTAGACGTGGAGGGTGTGTGTGTCGCGGGGTTAGACGTGGAGGGTGTGTGTGTGTCGGGGGTTAGACGTGGAGGGGTGTGTGTGTCGGGGGTTAGACGTGGAGGGGTGTGTGTGTCGGGGGTTAGACGTGGAGGGTGTGTGTGTCGGGGGTTAGACGTGGAGGGTGTGTGTGTGTCAGACGTGGAGGGTGTGTGTGTGTGTGTCGGGGGTTAGACGTGGAGGGTGTGTGTGTCGGGGGTTAGACGTGGAGGGTGTGTGTGTGTGTCGGGGGTTAGACGTGGAGGGTGTGTGTGTGTGTCGGGGGTTAGACGTGGAGGGTGTGTGTTAACTGGATGTGCTACTTTTCTCCAGCTCTGTACTGGGCTCAGCTAGCCTGTCTCTATGGTAACCACGAGACCTAGACCAGGGGTTTCCCAGTTACACACCATCTTTTTTGATTTTGCGTGAGCGTCTCCCTACCTATCGAGGAGAAGTGCACAGAAAATACAGCTTTACTTTAATGGCTCGGTGATTAGCTTCTACCCACCTATTTGTTTTACCACTATATCACTACCCAGAATCCCATGTGTAGCTAGCTGTGGTCCGAGTTCCAGGAAGTTTCAGTTGAAATACCATAGCATTGGTGTCAGTGGTAAGGTTTGTTTACCTTTGAACAGTGAAACTCAAGAGCTCGGTGTGGGAAAACGAATGCCCTTACTGGTCATTGTGTGTGTGTGTGTGTGTGTGTGTGTGTGTGTGTAGTGTGTATTGTGTGGGTGTGTGTGTCAGAGCCTAGTACTCTAAAATACATAATTGTTCCTGAGGTTTTATAAGAGACTTGTGGAAAGAAAAACAAATATGGGAGGGGTGTGTGTGTGTAGTGTGTAGTGTGTGTGTGACTGGACAGCACATTTCTGGAAAGTCTCTTTCAGAGGACATGTTTGAAAAAGTTTTTATTTATCTCCACGATCAACATGGACATGCTGCCACACTAACTAAAAAGCAGGCAGGCAGGCAGGCGCACACGAGATGACTGTCATGGTCCATCTATCCTTCTCAGCATCCAACCCTCAAACACTCAATTTCCATCTACCAGTCCCCCCCCTCCTCTCCATCTCTCCATCCCTGTGTCTCTCCATCCCTCTGTCTCTCCATCCCAGAGTGTTAGTTGAAGTGGTAGTAGTCCACTCCTTCTTCCAGATGGAGAGACTTCAGGTTTTCCTCAAACACTCCTCCGGTCATGTCCTGGGAGGACGAAATGACAGAACATGAAAAGAGAGAGAGTGAGGAGGAGATGCTGGTCATCGCTCTAATTATCACCAACGCCCATGGTCAGTCTCATACTTCCTGTCTGTAGGTGAGGTCACTTCCTGTTTTGAGTTATCTCTGGCATCTGATTGGTCAACAGTTAAAGAGATAAGGACCAGGGTTGGGGCCAATTCCAATTCATTTCCAGTCAATTCAGAAAGTAAACCTAATTAAATTCCAGATATTCATTGAAAATTGAATTTAAATGGAATTAAACCCAATCCGGTACTTGTAACATATGGGTGTGTTTAACAATTAATTGTGTGATTGGCTCCAGATTGGCTCCAGGTGTGTGTGTGTGTGTGAGAGAGAGATTCCAGGTTCCAGTGTCCTCTGACTGAATAATCACTGATCCCAATTCCCATAATTGGCCAATTAGAAGCTCTGGGAGGCAGGGCCAGTCCATTAGCTGTCTGCAGCTCATATTTAGATAATGGTGTATTTAACTGTCTGTCTGCCTGGGCTGGCCAACAGAGTGTGTGTGTGTTTTCTAAACCCAGAGGCAATTCAATTCCCCAGTTAAAGGATCACCAAATATCTTTTAGGAAGGCTTTATAACTGTTGAATATCTGTATTTATATTATACCCTGTCTGGTTATTATTAAGGCTTTATAACTGTTGAATATCTGTATTTATATTATACCCTGTCTGGTTGTTACTAAGGCTTTATAACTGTTGATATATCTGTACTTATATTATACCCTGTCTGGTTGTTACTAAGGCTTTATAACTGTTATATATTTATTTATATTATACCCTGTCTGGTTGTTACTAAGGCTTTATAACTGTTATTATTTTTTTATATTATACCCTGTCTGGTTGTTACTAAGGCTTTATAACTGTTATATATTTATTTATATTATACCCTGTCTGGTTGTTACTAAGGCTTTATAACTGTTATTTATTTATATTATAACCTGTCTGGTTGTTACTAAGGCCTTATAACTTATTATTTATTTATATTATACCCTGTCTGGTTGTTACTAAGGCTTTATAACTGTTATATATTTATTTATATTATACCCTGTCTGGTTGTTACTAAGGCTTTATAACTTATATATTTATTTATATTATACCCTGTCTGGTTGTTACTAAGGCTTTATAACTTAGAAATTTATTTATATTATACCCTGTCTGGTTGTTACTAAGGCTTTATAACGGTTATATATTTATTTATATTATACCCTGTCTGGTTGTTACTAAGGCTTTATAACTTATATATTTATTTATATTATACCCTGTCTGGTTGTTACTAAGGCTTTATAACTGTTATATCGGTATTTATATTATACATGTCTGGTTGTTACTAAGGCTTTATAACTGTTATATATTTATTTATATTATACCCTGTCTGGTTGTTACTAAGGCTTTATAACTTATATATTTATTTATATTATACCCTGTCTGGTTGTTACTAAGGCTTTATAACTGTTATATATGTATTTATATTATACCCTGTCTGGTTGTTACTAAGGCTTTATAACTGTTATATATTTATTTATATTATACCCTGTCTGGTTGTTACTAAGGCTTTATAACTTATATCTGTATTTATATTATACCCTGTCTGGTTGTTACTAAGGCTTTATAACTTATTATTTATTTATATTATACCCTGTCTGGTTGTTACTAAGGCTTTATAACTGTTATATATTTATTTATATTATACCCTGTCTGGTTGTTACTAAGGCTTTATAACTGTTATATCGGTATTTATATTATACCCTGTCTGGTTGTTACTAAGGCTTTATAACTGTTATATATTTATTTATATTATACCCTGTCTGGTTGTTATTAAGGCTTTATAACTGTTGAATATCTGTATTTATATTATACCCTGTCTGGTTATTAAGGCTTTATAACGGTTATATATTTATTTATATTATACCCTGTCTGGTTGTTACTAAAGCTTTATAACTTATATATTTATTTATATTATACCCTGTCTGGTTGTTACTAAGGCTTTATAACTGTTATATATTTATTTATATTATACCCTGTCTGGTTGTTACTAAGGCTTTATAACTGTTATTATTTATTTATATTATAACCTGTCTGGTTGTTACTAAGGCCTTATAACTTATTATTTATTTATATTATACCCTGTCTGGTTGTTACTAAGGCTTTATAACTGTTATTTATTTATATTATACCCTGTCTGGTTGTTACTAAGGCTTTATAACTTATATATTTATTTATATTATACCCTGTCTGGTTGTTACTAAGGCTTTATAACTTATAAATTTATTTATATTATACCCTGTCTGGTTGTTACTAAGGCTTCATAACGGTTATATATTTATTTATATTATACCCTGTCTGGTTGTTACTAAGGCTTTATAACTTATATATTTATTTATATTATACCCTGTCTGGTTGTTACTAAGGCTTTATAACTGTTATATCGGTATTTATATTATACATGTCTGGTTGTTACTAAGGCTTTATAACTGTTATATATTTATTTATATTATACCCTGTCTGGTTGTTACTAAGGCTTTATAACTGTTATATATTTATTTATATTATACCCTGTCTGGTTGTTACTAAGGCTTTATAACTTATAAATTTATTTATATTATACCCTGTCTGGTTGTTACTAAGGCTTTATAACTGTTATTATATATTTATATTATACCCTGTCTGGTTGTTACTAAGGCTTCATAACGGTTATATATTTATTTATATTATACCCTGTCTGGTTGTTACTAAGGCTTTATAACTTATATATTTATTTATATTATACCCTGTCTGGTTGTTACTAAGGCTTTATAACTGTTATATCGGTATTTATATTATACATGTCTGGTTGTTACTAAGGCTTTATAACTGTTATATATTTATTTATATTATACCCTGTCTGGTTGTTACTAAGGCTTTATAACTTATTATTTATTTATATTATACCCTGTCTGGTTGTTACTAAGGCTTTATAACTGTTATTTATTTATATTATAACCTGTCTGGTTGTTACTAAGGCCTTATAACTTATTCTTTATTTATATTATACCCTGTCTGGTTGTTACTAAGGCTTTATAACTGTTATATATTTATTTATATTATACCCTGTCTGGTTGTTACTAAGGCTTTATAACTTATATATTTATTTATATTATACCCTGTCTGGTTGTTACTAAGGCTTTATAACTTAGAAATTTATTTATATTATACCCTGTCTGGTTGTTACTAAGGCTTTATAACTGTTATATATTTATTTATATTATACCCTGTCTGGTTGTTACTAAGGCTTTATAACGGTTATATATTTATTTATATTATACCCTGTCTGGTTGTTACTAAGGCTTTATAACTTATATATTTATTTATATTATACCCTGTCTGGTTGTTACTAAGGCTTTATAACTGTTATATCGGTATTTATATTATACATGTCTGGTTGTTACTAAGGCTTTATAACTGTTATATATTTATTTATATTATACCCTGTCTGGTTGTTACTAAGGCTTTATAACTGTTATATATGTATTTATATTATACCCTGTCTGGTTGTTACTAAGGCTTTATAACTGTTATATATTTATTTATATTATACCCTGTCTGGTTGTTACTAAGGCTTTATAACTTATATCTGTATTTATATTATACCCTGTCTGGTTGTTACTAAGGCTTTATAACTTATTATTTATTTATATTATACCCTGTCTGGTTGTTACTAAGGCTTTATAACTGTTATATATTTATTTATATTATACCCTGTCTGGTTGTTATTAAGGCTTTATAACTGTTGAATATCTGTATTTATATTATACCCTGTCTGGTTATTAAGGCTTTATAACGGTTATATATTTATTTATATTATACCCTGTCTGGTTGTTACTAAAGCTTTATAACTTATATATTTATTTATATTATACCCTGTCTGGTTGTTACTAAGGCTTTATAACTGTTATATATTTATTTATATTATACCCTGTCTGGTTGTTACTAAGGCTTTATAACTGTTATTATTTATTTACATTATAACCTGTCTGGTTGTTACTAAGGCCTTATAACTTATTATTTATTTATATTATACCCTGTCTGGTTGTTACTAAGGCTTTATAACTGTTATTTATTTATATTATACCCTGTCTGGTTGTTACTAAGGCTTCATAACGGTTATATATTTATTTATATTATACCCTGTCTGGTTGTTACTAAGGCTTTATAACTTATATATTTATTTATATTATACCCTGTCTGGTTGTTACTAAGGCTTTATAACTGTTATATCGGTATTTATATTATACATGTCTGGTTGTTACTAAGGCTTTATAACTGTTATATATTTATTTATATTATACCCTGTCTGGTTGTTACTAAGGCTTTATAACTGTTATATATTTATTTATATTATACCCTGTCTGGTTGTTACTAAGGCTTTATAACTGTTATATATTTATTTATATTATACCCTGTCTGGTTGTTACTAAGGCTTTATAACTTATATCTGTATTTATATTATACCCTGTCTGGTTGTTACTAAGGCTTTATAACTTATTATTTATTTATATTATACCCTGTCTGGTTGTTACTAAGGCTTTATAACTGTTATATATTTATATTATACCCTGTCTGGTTGTTACTAAGGCTTTATAACTGTTATATATTTATTTATATTATACCCTGTCTGGTTGTTACTAAGGCTTTATAACTTATATATTTATATTATACCCTGTCTGGTTGTTACTAAGGCTTTATAACTGTTATATATGTATTTATATTATACCCTGTCTGGTTGTTACTAAGGCTTTATAACTGTTATATATGTATTTATATTATACCCTGTCTGGTTGTTACTAAGGCTTTATAACTTATATCTGTATTTATATTATACCCTGTCTGGTTGTTACTAAGGCTTTATAACTGTTGAATATATTTATTTATATTATACCCTGTCTGGTTGTTACTAAGGCTTTATAACTGTTATATATTTATTTATATTATACCCTGTCTGGTTGTTACTAAGGCTTTATAACTGTTATATATTTATTTATATTATACCCTGTCTGGTTGTTACTAAGGCTTTATAACTGTTATATATTTATTTATATTATACCCTGTCTGGTTGTTACTAAGGCTTTATAACTGTTATTATTTTTTTATATTATACCCTGTCTGGTTGTTACTAAGGCTTTATAACTGTTATTTATTTATATTATACCCTGTCTGGTTGTTACTAAGGCTTTATAACTTATATATTTATTTATATTATACCCTGTCTGGTTGTTACTAAGGCTTTATAACTTATATTTATTTATATTATACCCTGTCTGGTTGTTACTAAGGCTTTATAACGGTTATATATTTATTTATATTATACCCTGTCTGGTTGTTACTAAGGCTTTATAACTTATATATTTATTTATATTATACCCTGTCTGGTTGTTACTAAGGCTTTATAACTGTTATATCGGTATTTATATTATACATGTCTGGTTGTTACTAAGGCTTTATAACTGTTATATATGTATTTATATTATACCCTGTCTGGTTGTTACTAAGGCTTTATAACTTATATATTTATATTATACCCTGTCTGGTTGTTATTAAGGCTTTATAACTGTTGAATATCTGTATTTATATTATACCCTGTCTGGTTATTTAGGCTTTATAACTGTTATATATTTATTTATATTATACCCTGTCTGGTTGTTACTAAGGCTTTATAACTGTTATATATTTATTTATATTATACCCTGTCTGGTTGTTACTAAGGCTTTATAACGGTTATATATTTATTTATATTATACCCTGTCTGGTTGTTACTAAAGCTTTATAACTTATATATTTATTTATATTATACCCTGTCTGGTTGTTACTAAGGCTTTATAACTGTTATATATTTATTTATATTATACCCTGTCTGGTTGTTACTAAGGCTTTATAACTGTTATATATTTATTTATATTATACCCTGTCTGGTTGTTATTAAGGCTTTATAACTGTTGAATATCTGTATTTATATTATACCCTGTCTGGTTATTTAGGCTTTATAACTGTTATATATTTATTTATATTATACCCTGTCTGGTTGTTACTAAGGCTTTATAACGGTTATATATTTATTTATATTATACCCTGTCTGGTTGTTACTAAGGCTTTATAACTTATATCTGTATTTATATTATACCCTGTCTGGTTGTTACTAAGGCTTTATAACTTATTATTTATTTATATTATACCCTGTCTGGTTGTTACTAAGGCTTTATAACTGTTATATATTTATTTATATTATACCCTGTCTGGTTGTTATTAAGGCTTTATAACTGTTGAATATCTGTATTTATATTATACCCTGTCTGGTTATTAAGGCTTTATAACGGTTATATATTTATTTATATTATACCCTGTCTGGTTGTTACTAAAGCTTTATAACTTATATATTTATTTATATTATACCCTGTCTGGTTGTTACTAAGGCTTTATAACTGTTATATATTTATTTATATTATACCCTGTCTGGTTGTTACTAAGGCTTTATAACTGTTATTATTTTTTTATATTATACCCTGTCTGGTTGTTACTAAGGCTTTATAACTGTTATTTATTTATATTATAACCTGTCTGGTTGTTACTAAGGCCTTATAACTTATTATTTATTTATATTATACCCTGTCTGGTTGTTACTAAGGCTTTATAACTGTTATTTATTTATATTATACCCTGTCTGGTTGTTACTAAGGCTTTATAACTTATATATTTATTTATATTATACCCTGTCTGGTTGTTACTAAGGCTTTATAACTTATAAATTTATTTATATTATACCCTGTCTGGTTGTTACTAAGGCTTCATAACGGTTATATATTTATTTATATTATACCCTGTCTGGTTGTTACTAAGGCTTTATAACTTATATATTTATTTATATTATACCCTGTCTGGTTGTTACTAAGGCTTTATAACTGTTATATCGGTATTTATATTATACATGTCTGGTTGTTACTAAGGCTTTATAACTGTTATATATTTATTTATATTATACCCTGTCTGGTTGTTACTAAGGCTTTATAACTGTTATATATTTATTTATATTATACCCTGTCTGGTTGTTACTAAGGCTTTATAACTGTTATATATTTATTTATATTATACCCTGTCTGGTTGTTACTAAGGCTTTATAACTTATATCTGTATTTATATTATACCCTGTCTGGTTGTTACTAAGGCTTTATAACTTATTATTTATTTATATTATACCCTGTCTGGTTGTTACTAAGGCTTTATAACTGTTATATATTTATATTATACCCTGTCTGGTTGTTACTAAGGCTTTATAACTGTTATATATTTATTTATATTATACCCTGTCTGGTTGTTACTAAGGCTTTATAACTTATATATTTATATTATACCCTGTCTGGTTGTTACTAAGGCTTTATAACTGTTATATATGTATTTATATTATACCCTGTCTGGTTGTTACTAAGGCTTTATAACTGTTATATATGTATTTATATTATACCCTGTCTGGTTGTTACTAAGGCTTTATAACTTATATCTGTATTTATATTATACCCTGTCTGGTTGTTACTAAGGCTTTATAACTTATATTTATTTATATTATACCCTGTCTGGTTGTTACTAAGGCTTTATAACGGTTATATATTTATTTATATTATACCCTGTCTGGTTGTTACTAAGGCTTTATAACTTATATATTTATTTATATTATACCCTGTCTGGTTGTTACTAAGGCTTTATAACTGTTATATCGGTATTTATATTATACATGTCTGGTTGTTACTAAGGCTTTATAACTGTTATATATGTATTTATATTATACCCTGTCTGGTTGTTACTAAGGCTTTATAACTTATATATTTATATTATACCCTGTCTGGTTGTTATTAAGGCTTTATAACTGTTGAATATCTGTATTTATATTATACCCTGTCTGGTTATTTAGGCTTTATAACTGTTATATATTTATTTATATTATACCCTGTCTGGTTGTTACTAAGGCTTTATAACGGTTATATATTTATTTATATTATACCCTGTCTGGTTGTTACTAAAGCTTTATAACTTATATATTTATTTATATTATATCCTGTCTGGTTGTTACTAAGGCTTTATAACTGTTATATATTTATTTATATTATACCCTGTCTGGTTGTTACTAAGGCTTTATAACTGTTATATATTTATTTATATTATACCCTGTCTGGTTGTTATTAAGGCTTTATAACTGTTGAATATCTGTATTTATATTATACCCTGTCTGGTTATTTAGGCTTTATAACTGTTATATATTTATTTATATTATACCCTGTCTGGTTGTTACTAAGGCTTTATAACGGTTATATATTTATTTATATTATACCCTGTCTGGTTGTTACTAAGGCTTTATAACTTATATCTGTATTTATATTATACCCTGTCTGGTTGTTACTAAGGCTTTATAACTTATTATTTATTTATATTATACCCTGTCTGGTTGTTACTAAGGCTTTATAACTGTTATATATTTATTTATATTATACCCTGTCTGGTTGTTACTAAGGCTTTATAACTGTTATTATTTTTTTATATTATACCCTGTCTGGTTGTTACTAAGGCTTTATAACTGTTATTTATTTATATTATAACCTGTCTGGTTGTTACTAAGGCCTTATAACTTATTATTTATTTATATTATACCCTGTCTGGTTGTTACTAAGGCTTTATAACTGTTATTTATTTATATTATACCCTGTCTGGTTGTTACTAAGGCTTTATAACTTATATATTTATTTATATTATACCCTGTCTGGTTGTTACTAAGGCTTTATAACTTATAAATTTATTTATATTATACCCTGTCTGGTTGTTACTAAGGCTTCATAACGGTTATATATTTATTTATATTATACCCTGTCTGGTTGTTACTAAGGCTTTATAACTGTTATATATTTATTTATATTATACCCTGTCTGGTTGTTACTAAGGCTTCATAACGGTTATATATTTATTTATATTATACCCTGTCTGGTTGTTACTAAGGCTTTATAACTGTTATATATTTATTTATATTATACCCTGTCTGGTTGTTACTAAGGCTTTATAACTGTTATATCGGTATTTATATTATACATGTCTGGTTGTTACTAAGGCTTTATAACTGTTATATATTTATTTATATTATACCCTGTCTGGTTGTTACTAAGGCTTTATAACTGTTATATATTTATTTATATTATACCCTGTCTGGTTGTTACTAAGGCTTTATAACTGTTATATATTTATTTATATTATACCCTGTCTGGTTGTTACTAAGGCTTTATAACTTATATCTGTATTTATATTATACCCTGTCTGGTTGTTACTAAGGCTTTATAACTTATTATTTATTTATATTATACCCTGTCTGGTTGTTACTAAGGCTTTATAACTGTTATATATTTATATTATACCCTGTCTGGTTGTTACTAAGGCTTTATAACTGTTATATATGTATTTATATTATACCCTGTCTGGTTGTTACTAAGGCTTTATAACTGTTATATATGTATTTATATTATACCCTGTCTGGTTGTTACTAAGGCTTTATAACTTATATCTGTATTTATATTATACCCTGTCTGGTTGTTACTAAGGCTTTATAACTGTTGAATATATTTATTTATATTATACCCTGTCTGGTTGTTACTAAGGCTTTATAACTGTTATATCGGTATTTATATTATACCCTGTCTGGTTGTTACTAAGGCTTTATAACTGTTATATATTTATTTATATTATACCCTGTCTGGTTGTTACTAAGGCTTTATAACTTAGAAATGTATTTATATTATACCCTGTCTGGTTGTTACTAAGGCTTTATAACTGTTATATATTTATTTATATTATACCCTGTCTGGTTGTTACTAAGGCTTTATAACTGTTATATATTTATTTATATTATACCCTGTCTGGTTGTTACTAAGGCTTTATAACTTATATATTTATATTATACCCTGTCTGGTTGTTACTAAGGCTTTATAACTGTTATATATTTATATTATACCCTGTCTGGTTGTTACTAAGGCTTTATAACTTATATCTGTATTTATATTATACCCTGTCTGGTTGTTACTAAGGCTTTATAACTGTTATATATTTATTTATATTATACCCTGTCTGGTTGTTACTAAGGCTTTATAACGGTTATATATTTATTTATATTATACCCTGTCTGGTTGTTACTAAAGCTTTATAACTTATATATTTATTTATATTATATCCTGTCTGGTTGTTACTAAGGCTTTATAACTGTTATATATTTATTTATATTATACCCTGTCTGGTTGTTACTAAGGCTTTATAACTGTTATATATTTATTTATATTATACCCTGTCTGGTTGTTATTAAGGCTTTATAACTGTTGAATATCTGTATTTATATTATACCCTGTCTGGTTATTTAGGCTTTATAACTGTTATATATTTATTTATATTATACCCTGTCTGGTTGTTACTAAGGCTTTATAACGGTTATATATTTATTTATATTATACCCTGTCTGGTTGTTACTAAGGCTTTATAACTTATATCTGTATTTATATTATACCCTGTCTGGTTGTTACTAAGGCTTTATAACTTATTATTTATTTATATTATACCCTGTCTGGTTGTTACTAAGGCTTTATAACTGTTATATATTTATTTATATTATACCCTGTCTGGTTGTTACTAAGGCTTTATAACTGTTATTATTTTTTTATATTATACCCTGTCTGGTTGTTACTAAGGCTTTATAACTGTTATTTATTTATATTATAACCTGTCTGGTTGTTACTAAGGCCTTATAACTTATTATTTATTTATATTATACCCTGTCTGGTTGTTACTAAGGCTTTATAACTGTTATTTATTTATATTATACCCTGTCTGGTTGTTACTAAGGCTTTATAACTTATATATTTATTTATATTATACCCTGTCTGGTTGTTACTAAGGCTTTATAACTTATAAATTTATTTATATTATACCCTGTCTGGTTGTTACTAAGGCTTCATAACGGTTATATATTTATTTATATTATACCCTGTCTGGTTGTTACTAAGGCTTTATAACTTATATATTTATTTATATTATACCCTGTCTGGTTGTTACTAAGGCTTTATAACTGTTATATCGGTATTTATATTATACATGTCTGGTTGTTACTAAGGCTTTATAACTTATATATTTATTTATATTATACCCTGTCTGGTTGTTACTAAGGCTTTATAACTGTTATATATTTATTTATATTATACCCTGTCTGGTTGTTACTAAGGCTTTATAACTGTTATATATTTATTTATATTATACCCTGTCTGGTTGTTACTAAGGCTTTATAACTTATATCTGTATTTATATTATACCCTGTCTGGTTGTTACTAAGGCTTTATAACTTATTATTTATTTATATTATACCCTGTCTGGTTGTTACTAAGGCTTTATAACTGTTATATATTTATATTATACCCTGTCTGGTTGTTACTAAGGCTTTATAACTGTTATATATGTATTTATATTATACCCTGTCTGGTTGTTACTAAGGCTTTATAACTGTTATATATGTATTTATATTATACCCTGTCTGGTTGTTACTAAGGCTTTATAACTTATATCTGTATTTATATTATACCCTGTCTGGTTGTTACTAAGGCTTTATAACTGTTGAATATATTTATTTATATTATACCCTGTCTGGTTGTTACTAAGGCTTTATAACTGTTATATCGGTATTTATATTATACCCTGTCTGGTTGTTACTAAGGCTTTATAACTGTTATATATTTATTTATATTATACCCTGTCTGGTTGTTACTAAGGCTTTATAACTTAGAAATGTATTTATATTATACCCTGTCTGGTTGTTACTAAGGCTTTATAACTGTTATATATTTATTTATATTATACCCTGTCTGGTTGTTACTAAGGCTTTATAACTGTTATATATTTATTTATATTATACCCTGTCTGGTTGTTACTAAGGCTTTATAACTTATATATTTATATTATACCCTGTCTGGTTGTTACTAAGGCTTTATAACTGTTATATATTTATATTATACCCTGTCTGGTTGTTACTAAGGCTTTATAACTTATATCTGTATTTATATTATACCCTGTCTGGTTGTTACTAAGGCTTTATAACTGTTATATATTTATTTATATTATACCCTGTCTGGTTGTTACTAAGGCTTTATAACTGTTATATATTTATTTATATTATACCCTGTCTGGTTGTTACTAAGGCTTTATAACTTAGAAATTTATTTATATTATACCCTGTCTGGTTGTTACTAAGGCTTTATAACTGTTATATATTTATTTATATTATACCCTGTCTGGTTGTTACTAAGGCTTTATAACTTATATATTTATATTATACCCTGTCTGGTTGTTATTAAGGCTTTATAACTGTTGAATATCTGTATTTATATTATACCCTGTCTGGTTATTAAGGCTTTATAACGGTTATATATTTATTTATATTATACCCTGTCTGGTTGTTACTAAGGCTTTATAACTTATATATTTATTTATATTATACCCTGTCTGGTTGTTACTAAGGCTTTATAACTGTTATATCGGTATTTATATTATACATGTCTGGTTGTTACTAAGGCTTCATAACGGTTATATATTTATTTATATTATACCCTGTCTGGTTGTTACTAAAGCTTTATAACTTATATATTTATTTATATTATACCCTGTCTGGTTGTTACTAAGGCTTTATAACTGTTATATATTTATTTATATTATACCCTGTCTGGTTGTTACTAAGGCTTTATAACTGTTATATATTTATATTATACCCTGTCTGGTTGTTACTAAGGCTTTATAACTGTTATATATTTATTTATATTATACCCTGTCTGGTTGTTACTAAGGCTTTATAACTTATATCTGTATTTATATTATACCCTGTCTGGTTGTTACTAAGGCTTTATAACTTATTATTTATTTATATTATACCCTGTCTGGTTGTTACTAAGGCTTTATAACTGTTATATATTTATATTATACCCTGTCTGGTTGTTACTAAGGCTTTATAACTGTTATATATTTATTTATATTATACCCTGTCTGGTTGTTACTAAGGCTTTATAACTTATATATTTATATTATACCCTGTCTGGTTGTTACTAAGGCTTTATAACTGTTATATATGTATTTATATTATACCCTGTCTGGTTGTTACTAAGGCTTTATAACTGTTATATATGTATTTATATTATACCCTGTCTGGTTGTTACTAAGGCTTTATATCTGTATTTATATTATACCCTGTCTGGTTGTTACTAAGGCTTTATAACTGTTGAATATATTTATTTATATTATACCCTGTCTGGTTGTTACTAAGGCTTTATAACTGTTATATATTTATTTATATTATACCCTGTCTGGTTGTTACTAAGGCTTTATAACTGTTATATATTTATATTATACCCTGTCTGGTTGTTACTAAGGCTTTATAACTGTTATATCGGTATTTATATTATACATGTCTGGTTGTTACTAAGGCTTTATAACTGTTATATATTTATTTATATTATACCCTGTCTGGTTGTTACTAAGGCTTTATAACTGTTATATATTTATTTATATTATACCCTGTCTGGTTGTTACTAAGGCTTTATAACTGTTATTATTTTTTTATATTATACCCTGTCTGGTTGTTACTAAGGCTTTATAACTGTTATTTATTTATATTATACCCTGTCTGGTTGTTACTAAGGCTTTATAACTGTTATATATTTATTTATATTATACCCTGTCTGGTTGTTACTAAGGCTTTATAACTGTTATATATTTATATTATACCCTGTCTGGTTGTTACTAAGGCTTTATAACTGTTATTATTTTTTTATATTATACCCTGTCTGGTTGTTACTAAGGCTTTATAACTGTTATTTATTTATTATACCCTGTCTGGTTGTTACTAAGGCTTTATAACTTATTATTTATTTATATTATACCCTGTCTGGTTGTTACTAAGGCTTTATAACTGTTATTTATTTATATTATACCCTGTCTGGTTGTTACTAAGGCTTTATAACTTATATATTTATTTATATTATACCCTGTCTGGTTGTTACTAAGGCTTTATAACTTATATTTATTTATATTATACCCTGTCTGGTTGTTACTAAGGCTTTATAACGGTTATATATTTATTTATATTATACCCTGTCTGGTTGTTACTAAGGCTTTATAACTTATATATTTATTTATATTATACCCTGTCTGGTTGTTACTAAGGCTTTATAACTGTTATATCGGTATTTATATTATACATGTCTGGTTGTTACTAAGGCTTTATAACTGTTATATATGTATTTATATTATACCCTGTCTGGTTGTTACTAAGGCTTTATAACTTATATATTTATATTATACCCTGTCTGGTTGTTATTAAGGCTTTATAACTGTTGAATATCTGTATTTATATTATACCCTGTCTGGTTATTTAGGCTTTATAACTGTTATATATTTATTTATATTATACCCTGTCTGGTTGTTACTAAAGCTTTATAACTTATATATTTATTTATATTATATCCTGTCTGGTTGTTACTAAGGCTTTATAACTGTTATATATTTATTTATATTATACCCTGTCTGGTTGTTACTAAGTCTTTATAACTGTTATATATTTATTTATATTATACCCTGTCTGGTTGTTATTAAGGCTTTATAACTGTTGAATATCTGTATTTATATTATACCCTGTCTGGTTATTTAGGCTTTATAACTGTTATATATTTATTTATATTATACCCTGTCTGGTTGTTACTAAGGCTTTATAACGGTTATATATTTATTTATATTATACCCTGTCTGGTTGTTACTAAGGCTTTATAACTTATATCTGTATTTATATTATACCCTGTCTGGTTGTTACTAAGGCTTTATAACTTATTATTTATTTATATTATACCCTGTCTGGTTGTTACTAAGGCTTTATAACTGTTATATATTTATTTATATTATACCCTGTCTGGTTGTTACTAAGGCTTTATAACTGTTATTATTTTTTTATATTATACCCTGTCTGGTTGTTACTAAGGCTTTATAACTGTTATTTATTTATATTATAACCTGTCTGGTTGTTACTAAGGCCTTATAACTTATTATTTATTTATATTATACCCTGTCTGGTTGTTACTAAGGCTTTATAACTGTTATTTATTTATATTATACCCTGTCTGGTTGTTACTAAGGCTTTATAACTTATATATTTATTTATATTATACCCTGTCTGGTTGTTACTAAGGCTTTATAACTTATAAATTTATTTATATTATACCCTGTCTGGTTGTTACTAAGGCTTCATAACGGTTATATATTTATTTATATTATACCCTGTCTGGTTGTTACTAAGGCTTTATAACTTATATATTTATTTATATTATACCCTGTCTGGTTGTTACTAAGGCTTTATAACTGTTATATCGGTATTTATATTATACATGTCTGGTTGTTACTAAGGCTTTATAACTGTTATATATTTATTTATATTATACCCTGTCTGGTTGTTACTAAGGCTTTATAACTGTTATATATTTATTTATATTATACCCTGTCTGGTTGTTACTAAGGCTTTATAACTGTTATATATTTATTTATATTATACCCTGTCTGGTTGTTACTAAGGCTTTATAACTTATATCTGTATTTATATTATACCCTGTCTGGTTGTTACTAAGGCTTTATAACTTATTATTTATTTATATTATACCCTGTCTGGTTGTTACTAAGGCTTTATAACTGTTATATATTTATATTATACCCTGTCTGGTTGTTACTAAGGCTTTATAACTGTTATATATGTATTTATATTATACCCTGTCTGGTTGTTACTAAGGCTTTATAACTGTTATATATGTATTTATATTATACCCTGTCTGGTTGTTACTAAGGCTTTATAACTTATATCTGTATTTATATTATACCCTGTCTGGTTGTTACTAAGGCTTTATAACTGTTGAATATATTTATTTATATTATACCCTGTCTGGTTGTTACTAAGGCTTTATAACTGTTATATCGGTATTTATATTATACCCTGTCTGGTTGTTACTAAGGCTTTATAACTGTTATATATTTATTTATATTATACCCTGTCTGGTTGTTACTAAGGCTTTATAACTTAGAAATGTATTTATATTATACCCTGTCTGGTTGTTACTAAGGCTTTATAACTGTTATATATTTATTTATATTATACCCTGTCTGGTTGTTACTAAGGCTTTATAACTGTTATATATTTATTTATATTATACCCTGTCTGGTTGTTACTAAGGCTTTATAACTTATATATTTATATTATACCCTGTCTGGTTGTTACTAAGGCTTTATAACTGTTATATATTTATATTATACCCTGTCTGGTTGTTACTAAGGCTTTATAACTTATATCTGTATTTATATTATACCCTGTCTGGTTGTTACTAAGGCTTTATAACTGTTATATATTTATTTATATTATACCCTGTCTGGTTGTTACTAAGGCTTTATAACTGTTATATATTTATTTATATTATACCCTGTCTGGTTGTTACTAAGGCTTTATAACTTAGAAATTTATTTATATTATACCCTGTCTGGTTGTTACTAAGGCTTTATAACTGTTATATATTTATTTATATTATACCCTGTCTGGTTGTTACTAAGGCTTTATAACTTATATATTTATATTATACCCTGTCTGGTTGTTATTAAGGCTTTATAACTGTTGAATATCTGTATTTATATTATACCCTGTCTGGTTATTAAGGCTTTATAACGGTTATATATTTATTTATATTATACCCTGTCTGGTTGTTACTAAGGCTTTATAACTTATATATTTATTTATATTATACCCTGTCTGGTTGTTACTAAGGCTTTATAACTGTTATATCGGTATTTATATTATACATGTCTGGTTGTTACTAAGGCTTCATAACGGTTATATATTTATTTATATTATACCCTGTCTGGTTGTTACTAAAGCTTTATAACTTATATATTTATTTATATTATACCCTGTCTGGTTGTTACTAAGGCTTTATAACTGTTATATATTTATTTATATTATACCCTGTCTGGTTATTAAGGCTTTATAACTGTTATATATTTATTTATATTATACCCTGTCTGGTTGTTACTAAGGCTTTATAACTGTTATATATTTATTTATATTATACCCTGTCTGGTTGTTACTAAGGCTTTATAACTGTTATATATTTATTTATATTATACCCTGTCTGGTTGTTACTAAGGCTTTATAACTTATATCTGTATTTATATTATACCCTGTCTGGTTGTTACTAAGGCTTTATAACTTATTATTTATTTATATTATACCCTGTCTGGTTGTTACTAAGGCTTTATAACTGTTATATATTTATATTATACCCTGTCTGGTTGTTACTAAGGCTTTATAACTGTTATATATTTATTTATATTATACCCTGTCTGGTTGTTACTAAGGCTTTATAACTTATATATTTATATTATACCCTGTCTGGTTGTTACTAAGGCTTTATAACTGTTATATATGTATTTATATTATACCCTGTCTGGTTGTTACTAAGGCTTTATAACTGTTATATATGTATTTATATTATACCCTGTCTGGTTGTTACTAAGGCTTTATATCTGTATTTATATTATACCCTGTCTGGTTGTTACTAAGGCTTTATAACTGTTGAATATATTTATTTATATTATACCCTGTCTGGTTGTTACTAAGGCTTTATAACTGTTATATATTTATTTATATTATACCCTGTCTGATTGTTACTAAGGCTTTATAACTGTTATATATTTATATTATACCCTGTCTGGTTGTTACTAAGGCTTTATAACTGTTATATCGGTATTTATATTATACATGTCTGGTTGTTACTAAGGCTTTATAACTGTTATATATTTATTTATATTATACCCTGTCTGGTTGTTACTAAGGCTTTATAACTGTTATATATTTATTTATATTATACCCTGTCTGGTTGTTACTAAGGCTTTATAACTGTTATTATTTTTTTATATTATACCCTGTCTGGTTGTTACTAAGGCTTTATAACTGTTATATATTTATTTATATTATACCCTGTCTGGTTGTTACTAAGGCTTTATAACTGTTATATATTTATTTATATTATACCCTGTCTGGTTGTTACTAAGGCTTTATAACTGTTATATATTTATTTATATTATACCCTGTCTGGTTGTTACTAAGGCTTTATAACTGTTATTTATTTATATTATACCCTGTCTGGTTGTTACTAAGGCTTTATAACTGTTATATATTTATTTATATTATACCCTGTCTGGTTGTTACTAAGGCTTTATAACTGTTATATATTTATATTATACCCTGTCTGGTTGTTACTAAGGCTTTATAACTGTTATTATTTTTTTATATTATACCCTGTCTGGTTGTTACTAAGGCTTTATAACTGTTATTTATTTATTATACCCTGTCTGGTTGTTACTAAGGCTTTATAACTTATTATTTATTTATATTATACCCTGTCTGGTTGTTACTAAGGCTTTATAACTGTTATTTATTTATATTATACCCTGTCTGGTTGTTACTAAGGCTTTATAACTTATATATTTATTTATATTATACCCTGTCTGGTTGTTACTAAGGCTTTATAACTTATATTTATTTATATTATACCCTGTCTGGTTGTTACTAAGGCTTTATAACGGTTATATATTTATTTATATTATACCCTGTCTGGTTGTTACTAAGGCTTTATAACTTATATATTTATTTATATTATACCCTGTCTGGTTGTTACTAAGGCTTTATAACTGTTATATCGGTATTTATATTATACATGTCTGGTTGTTACTAAGGCTTTATAACTGTTATATATGTATTTATATTATACCCTGTCTGGTTGTTACTAAGGCTTTATAACTTATATATTTATATTATACCCTGTCTGGTTGTTATTAAGGCTTTATAACTGTTGAATATCTGTATTTATATTATACCCTGTCTGGTTATTTAGGCTTTATAACTGTTATATATTTATTTATATTATACCCTGTCTGGTTGTTACTAAGGCTTTATAACGGTTATATATTTATTTATATTATACCCTGTCTGGTTGTTACTAAAGCTTTATAACTTATATATTTATTTATATTATACCCTGTCTGGTTGTTACTAAGGCTTTATAACTGTTATATATTTATTTATATTATACCCTGTCTGGTTGTTACTAAGGCTTTATAACTGTTATTATTTATTTATATTATACCCTGTCTGGTTGTTACTAAGGCTTTATAACTGTTATATTTATATTATACCCTGTCTGGTTGTTACTAAGGCTTTATAACTGTTATATATTTATTTATATTATACCCTGTCTGGTTGTTACTAAGGCTTTATAACTGTTATATATTTATATTATACCCTGTCTGGTTGTTACTAAGGCTTTATAACTGTTATTATTTATTTATATTATACCCTGTCTGGTTGTTACTAAGGCTTTATAACTTATATATTTATTTATATTATACCCTGTCTGGTTGTTACTAAGGCTTTATAACTGTTATATATTTATTTATATTATACCCTGTCTGGTTGTTACTAAGGCTTTATAACTGTTATATTTATATTATACCCTGTCTGGTTGTTACTAAGGCTTTATAACGGTTTAATATATTTATTTAGGAAAAGTGTGAGGCAAAACACTGGTTATAGAGTATGTGTGAACGTGAGCGCCGGTCAAAGTACCAGTGAGAGGTTCATGGTGAAAAATATTATGCTGCAGTCAAAGATCAGCAGGCTGTGTACGTGTGTGTGTGTGTGTATGTGTGCCAGGGCACACGCCCTAGCTCATTATACCATTAGCAGAGATTACCGACCTGGCGGAGATACGATCTGGAACAATGAACAACAGGACACACAAACGCACACACACTTTCTCC
>NC_138302.1:14220000-14232500 GCF_965601325.2 Salmo salar
CTATAGAGCTGCTCCCTGTGCTGTCTGACAGAATCACTATTTTAGTAGTTGTTCATAGTAAATACGGTATACTTTTGTAACTGCTGAATACCAACAACTATCAATCACTTAGATCATGTATTTTCAGGTAGAGATACCTCTCGAAGCAACTGCTCTCCATCCCTCGTCTTCTGTCTCTTCTCTCTCTTCCCACACAGACAAGAGGGCTTATGGTCATTGTAGTTAATTACCAGGTTTTCTGCGCTAAACTATGTAGAATATTGGCCTGTAGGAAACGACAACATCACACAGTTCAGGCTTCATCTGATTTCATCTCTAGAGAAACACATTGAACTCACAGAAAAAACATTGGTCAATTAGATGTTTAAAAAGGGTTCATCACTCAGCATTACTCCCAGCTGGTGTTCCAGTCCGACTCTGGTCCAGGTCACTAATCAACAACATTCCTATTGTTATCCTCACTACTGTTCTCTGGGACTATTCCCACATCACATCACTGATTTCCATTACAGATGAAACTGGAGAAAAACATCTGGACTGGCAGCTGAATAGAATAGAATCTGCTGTGTGAGTGAGAGTATGTGTGTGTGTGTGTGTGTGTGTGTGTGTGTGTGTGTGTGTGTGTGTGTGTGTGTGTGTGTGTGAGAGAGAGAGAGTGTGTGTGAGAGAGTGAGAGTGTGTGTGTGTGTCCCACCTTATGTCCACTCTCTCTAAACCTAAATTCCAACATTCGCATTTAGCAAATGTCAGCGGTTCAAGATTATATATATTTTTAGAAAGTTGTGACAGTCATACCGAGGGAGAGACACAGAGAGAGGAGAGGGGAGAGACAGAGGGAGAGACACAGAGAGGAGAGAGAAGAGGGAGAAGAACAGAGAGAGAGAGAGCACAGAGACGGAGAGAGCAGAAGGGAGAGACACAGAGGAGAGACGCAGAGAGAGAGAGACACAGAGACAGGAGAGAGGAGAGACAGAGAGAGAGACACAGAGAGAGGAGAGGGGAGAGACAGAGAGGAGAGACACAGAGAGAGGAGAAGGGAGAGACAGAGAGGAGAGACACAGAGAGAGAGAGAGACAGAGAGAGGAGAGAGGGAGAGACACAGAGAGAGGAGAGGGCGAGACAGAGAGGAGAGACACAGAGAGGAGGAGAGGAGAGAGACAGACAGAGGAGAGGGAGAGACAGAGCGGAGAGACACAGAGAGAGGAGAGGAGAGAGACAGAGAGAGGAGAGGGAGAGACAGAGAGGAGAGACACAGAGAGAGGAGAGGAGAGAGACAGAGAGAGGAGAGGGGACACACAGAGAGGAGAAGGGAGAGACAGAGAGGAGAGACAGAGAGAGAGAGAGACAGAGAGAGGAGAGGGGGAGAGACACAGAGAGAGGAGACAGAGAGGGAGAGACACAGAGAGGAGAGAGGGAGAGAGAGACAGAGAGAGGAGAGGAGAGAGGGAGAGACACAGAGAGAGGAGAAGGGAGAGACAGAGAGGAGAGACACAGAGAGAGGAGAAGGGAGAGACAGAGAGGAGAGACACAGAGAGAGGAGACAGAGAGGGAGAGACACAGAGAGGAGAGGAGAGAGAGAGAGAGAACAGAGAGAGGAGAGACACAGAGGAGAGAGGGAGAGAGAGACAGAGAGAGGAGAGAGGGAGAGACAGAGAGGAGAGACACAGAGAGAGGAGAGGGGAGAGACAGAGGGAGAGACACAGAGAGAGAGAGAGACAGAGAGAGGAGAGAGGGAGAGACACAGAGAGAGGAGACAGAGAGGGAGAGACACAGAGAGGAGAGAGGGAGAGAGAGACAGAGAGAGGAGAGACACAGAGGAGAGAGGGAGAGAGAGACAGAGAGAGGAGAGGAGAGAGGGAGAGACACAGAGAGAGACACAGAGAGAGGAGACAGAGGAGAGGAGACAGGGAGAGAGAGAGAGAGGAGAGGAGAGAGGGAGAGACACAGAGAGAGGAGACACAGAGAGAGGAGAGGAGAGAGGGAGAGACACAGAGAGAGGAGACAGAGAGAGGGAGAGAGGAGAGGAGAGAGGGAGAGAGAGAGAGAGAGGAGAGGAGAGAGGGAGAGACCGAGAAGAGAGTAGAGAGAACGAGGGAGTGAGAAAGGAAAAGACAAAGACTAGATAGATAGCGATGTGATGACGTGTTGACAGTGGGGGAGTTGTAGTGTGTAGTTTTGGAACAGCCATATCTAATGTCCTTCACCTGAACACTGTGCTTCCAATCATATCTTCAACTAGATAGATAGCGATGTGATGACGTGTTGACAGTGGGGGAGTTGTAGTGTGTAGTTTTGGAATAGCCATATCTAATGTCCTTCAGCTGAACACTGTGCTTCATATCATATTTTCAACTCAGAAAGAACAGACTCCACAGGCTAGAGAACACACACACACACACACACACACACACACACACACACACACACACACACACACACACACACACACACACACACACACACACACACACACACACACACACACACACAGTAGGAAGTAAAACAAGCAGCACCTTAGATAAACCTATGAGAGAGAGAAGGGAGAGGTAGAGAGGGGGGAGGGGAGAGGTAGAGAGAGAAGGAGGGGAGAGGTAGAGAGAGGGGAGAGGTAGAGAGGGGGGAGGGGAGAGGTAGAGAGGTAGAGAGAGAGAGGGGAGAGGTAGAGAGAGAGAGGAGAGGTAGAGAGAGAGAGGAGAGGGATGAGGTAAGGAGAGAGAGAGGTAGAGAAGAGAGGGGAGAGGTAGGGAGAGAGAGGAGAGGGATGAGGTAAGGAGAGAGAGAGGTAGAGAAGAGAGGGGAGAGAGAGAGGTAGAGAGAGAGCAGAGGTAGAGAGAGAGAGAGAGGTAGAGAGAGAGGGGAGAGGTAGAGAGAGAGGGAGAGGTAGGGAGAGAGGGGAGAGGTAGAGAGAAGGAGGGGAGAGGAGGTAGAGAGAGAGTGGGAGAGAGGTAGAGAGAGAGAGAGAAGGAGGGGAGAGGTAGAGAGAGAGGGGAGGAGAAAGGTAGAGAGAGAGAGGAGGGGAGAGGTAGAGAGAGAGGGGAGGAGAGGAGAGAGGTAGAGAGAGAAAGAAGAAGTAGAGGGTTACTGAGGGGTTAGATTGCTACACACAAAGGGAAGGAGAAATAGAACAAGTGTGAGGGAGGGAGAAAGAGGGAGAGAAAGAAAGACAGAAAGAAAGACAGAAAGAGAGAAAGAAAGACAGAGAAAGAGGGAGAAAGAAAGAGAAAGAGGGAGAAAGAAAGAAAGAAAGAAAGAAAGAAAGAGGGGGTGAAAGAAAGAAAGAAAGAGAAAGAGAGGGTGAAAGAAAGGAAGAGAGGGAGAGAAAGACAGAGAGAAAGAGAGGGAAAGAGAGGGAGAAAGAAAGACAGAAAGAGAGGGAGAGAAGAGACAGAGAAAGAAAGACAGAAGAGAGGGAGAAACTCATATGTAGAGATAATCACCACACCAACAGAACCTATGATCTCATTCTGGCCCATGAAATTCAATACCATAGAAATATATTTACTAGGAATGTCTGCAAAATAATTCTGCAGGTCGTGTGTGTGTGTGTGTGTGTACAGTGTGTGTGTATATACAGAGTGTGTGTGTGTATACAGTGTGTGTCTACACGTGGACCAGCCAGGCAAAAGCCAGATCAGTTGCATGCAGTCCTGTCTCCTAGACGACAGGACTGCACTGAATCACAGAGCTTTACTTTCCTCTCACTGAGTTAGAGCTGAATCACAGAGCTTTACTTTCCTCTCCCTGAGTTAGAGCTGAATCACAGAGCTTTACTTTCCTCTCCCTGAGTTAGAGCTGAATCACAGAGCTTTACTTTCCTCTCACTGAGTTAGAGCTGAATCACAGAGCTTTACTTTCCTCTCACTGAGTTAGAGCTGAATCACAGAGCTTTACTTTCCTCTCACTGAGTTAGAGCTGAATCACAGAGCTTTACTTTCCTCTCCCTGAGTTAGAGCTGAATCACAGAGCTTTACTTTCCTCTCCCTGAGTTAGAGCTGAATCACAGAGCTTTACTTTCCTCTCACTGAGTTAGAGCTGAATCACAGAGCTTTACTTTCCTCTCACTGAGTTAGAGCTGAATCACAGAGCTTTACTTTCCTCTCACTGAGTTAGAGCTGAATCACAGAGCTTTACTTTCCTCTCACTGAGTTAGAGCTGAATCACAGAGCTTTACTTTCCTCTCACTGAGTTAGAGCTGAATCACAGAGCTTTACTTTCCTCTCACTGAGTTAGAGCTGAATCACAGAGCTTTACTTTCCTCTCACTGAGTTAGAGCTGAATCACAGAGCTTTACTTTGCAAAATTCAGCCAACTTTCAGAAAATTCCCAGGTTTTCCAGAAATCCTGGTTGGAAGATTCTTATTCTCTCCTGATTCTGGGAATCTTCCAACCGGGATCTTTGGAAAACCTGGGAATTTTGCACGATACCAGCCCATCCTAAAGCCAGGAGTCATCTCTCAGTCACACACACACAAATGTAGGTAAAACAATTCTGGAATTTTACACAAGTGGTCCTCCTGTTTCCTCTGGTGTGTGTGTGTGTGTGTGTGTGTGTGTGTGTGTGTGTGTGTGTGTGTGTGTGTGTGTGTGTGTGTGTGTGTGTGTGTGTGTGTGTGTGTGTGTGTGTAAACTGCAGGCTCCAGGTACACATCCTGTTTCCTCTGGTGTGTGTGTGTGTGGAAACTGCAGGCTCCAGGTACGCATCCTGTTTCCTCTGGGGGGGGGGTGTGTGGAAACTGCAGGCTCCAGGTACGCATCCTGTTTCCATTGGACCTGGCCTCTGCCTGGCACGTGACCCCCACATACACACACATCCTGAGTGTGTGTTACCTGGGTGCTGAGTTGATCCTGGCTGATGTTGTTGATCCAGCGTGTGTAGCGCTCAGTAGATCCCTCTGGATCCCTGCGGACCTGACAGCCAATCAACTGAGAGAAACACAGAAAAACCTCTTAGTGATCAACACAAACACTCACACCACACTGATCACACCACACTGATCACACCACACTGATCACACCACACTGATCACACCACACTGATCACACCACACTGATCACACCACACTGATCACACCACACTGATCACACCACACTGATCACACCACACTGATCACACCACACTGATCACACCACACTGATCAGAGAGAGACAGAGAGAGCGAGGGAGACAGAGAGAGCGAGGGAGAGCGAGGGAGACAGAGAGAGCGAGGGAGACAGAGAGAGCGAGGGAGACAGAGAGAGCGAGGGAGACAGAGAGAGCGAGCGAGGCAGTGCGAGCGAGCGAGGCAGAGCGAGCGAGGCAGGGCGAGCGAGCGAGGCAGAGCGCGAGCGAGCGAGGCAGAGCGAGCGAGGCAGAGGGCGAGCGAGCGAGGCAGAGGGCGAGCGAGCGAGGGAGACAGAGCGAGCGAGGGAGACAGAGCGAGCGAGGGAGACAGAGCGAGCGAGGGAGACAGAGCGAGGGGGTTAGAAAGAATAGAAAGAGCGAGAAAGGAGAGCAACAGGGTGGAAAAACTAAGAGAGAAAGGCAAAGATGGAATGCTTTTTCTGTTTTGCATCCCAATGATCCACCAGACAGAGAGAGAGAGAGAGAGAGAGAGAGAGAGAGAGAGAGAGAGAGATGGAATTTGCCGACGAGTATGTAAACCACCACTTCCCTCCGTATTATTGGCCAACGTGCAATCATTGGAAAACAAACTGAACGATCCACGATTTAAGACTTTCCTACCAACGGGATATTAAAAACCGTAATATCTTATTTTTCACCAAGACGTGGCTGAACGACGACACGGATAATATAGAGCATCATAGAGCACCGTGCATCAGCAGGACAGAGCAACGACGTCTGTTAAGACGAGGGGCAGGGGTGTGTGTCTATTTATCAATAACCTACTACACCGGCTCTGACGCTCGTCGGATGTGGCAGGGCTTGAAAAATATCACGGACTACAAAGGGAAACCCAGCCACGAGCTGCCCAGTGACGCGAGCCTATCAGACGAGCTAAATGCCTTTTATGCTCGCTTTGAGGCAAGCAACACTTAAGCATGCATGAGAGCACCAGCTGTTCCAGACGACTGTGTGATCACGCTCTCCGTAGCCGATGTGAGCAAGACCTTTAAACAGGTCAACATTCACAAAGCTGCGGGGCAGGACAGATTACCAGGACGTGTACTCAAAGCATGCACGGACCAACTGGCAAGTGTCTTCACTGACATTTTCAACCTCTCCCTGACTGAGTCTGTAATAACTACATGTTTCAAGCAGACCACCATAGTCCCTGTGCCCAAGGAAGTGAAGGTAACATGCCTATATGATTACCGCCCCGTAGCATTCACGCCAGTAGCCATGAAGTGCTTTGAAAGGCTGTTCATGGCTCACAACACCGCCATGCCGGAAATGCTAGACCCACTCCAAATCGCATACTGCCCCAACAGATCCACAGATGAGCAATCTCACTCCACACTGCACTTTCACACCAGGACAAAAGAACACCTATGTGAGAATGCTATTCATTGACTACAGCTCAGCATTCAACACCATAGTGCCCTCCAAGCCTCATCACTAAGCTAAAGACCCTGGGACTGAACACCTCCCTCTGCAACTGTATCCTGGACTTCCGGACGGGCCGCCCCCAGGTGTTAAGGGTAGGCAACAACATATCTGCCATGCTGATCCTCAACACTGGGGCCCCTCAGGGGTGTGTGCTTAGTTCCCTCCTGTACTCCCTGTTCACCCACTACTGCGTGACCAAGCACGACTCCAACACCATCATTAAGTTTGCTGACGACACAACAGTGGTAGGCCTGATCACCGATAACGATGAGACAGCCTATAGGGAGGAGGTCAGAGACCTGGCAGTGTGGTGCCAGGACAACAACCTTTGTGAGCAAGACAAAGGGAGCTTATTCGTGGACTATAGGAAAGGGAGGGCCAAACAGGCCCCTGTTAACATCGACGGGGCTGAAGTGGAGCGGGTCGAGAGATAAGTTCCTTGGTGTCCACATCACCAACTAACTATCATGGTCCAAACACACCAAGACAGTTGTGAAGAGGGCACGACAAAACCTTTTCCCCCTCAGGAGACTGAAAAGTTTGGCATGGGTCCCCAGATCCTCAAAGTCCTACAGCTGCACCATCGAGAGCATCCTGACCGGTTGCATCACCGGGCTGGTACGGCAACTGCTCAGCATCTGACCGTAAGGCGCTACAGAGGGTAGTGTGTACGGCCCAGTACATCCACTGGGGCCGAGCTTCCTGCCATCCAGGACCTATATGATAGGCGGTGTCAGAGGAAGGCTATGCATAGTCACTTCACAAATTACCTCGACTAACCTGCACCCCCGCACATTGACTCGGTACCGGTACCCCATGTATACAGCCACGGTATTGTTATGTAATATTCTTGTGTTACTTTAAAAAAAATGTCACTTTAGTTTATTTAGTAAATATTTTATTAACTCTTATTTCTTCAACGACAGTGTTGGTTAAGTGCTTGTAAGTAACCATTTCACGGTAAGGTCTACACCTGTTGTATTTTGACGCATGTGACATATAACATTTGATTTGAATGCCTTTTCTGTTCTGCATCTATCCCAATGATCTACCAGACAGATAGAGAGGATGACCTACCAGACAGATAGAGAGGAACGATCTACCAGACAGATAGAGAGGAACGATCTACCAGACAGATAGAGAGGAACGATCTACCAGACAGATAGAGAGGAACGATCTACCAGAAAGATAGAGAGGAACGATCTACCAGACAGATAGAGAGGCACGATCTACCAGACAGATAGAGAGGAACGATCTACCAGACAGATAGAGAGGAACGATCTACCAGACAGATAGAGAGGAACGATCTACCAGACAGATAGAGAGGAACGATCTACCAGACAGATAGAGAGGAACGATCTACCAGACAGATAGAGAGGAACGATCTACCAGACAGATAGAGAGGAACGATCTACCAGACAGATAGAGAGGAACGATCTACCAGACAGATAGAGAGGAACGATCTACCAGACAGATAGAGAGGAACGATCTACCAGACAGATAGAGAGGAACGATCTACCAGACAGATAGAGAGGAACGATCTACCAGACAGATAGAGAGGAACGATCTACCAGACAGATAGAGAGGAACGATCTACCAGACAGATAGAGAGGAACGATCTACCAGACAGATAGAGAGGAACGATCTACCAGACAGATAGAGAGGAACGATCTACCAGACAGATAGAGAGGAACGATCTACCAGACAGATAGAGAGGAACGATCTACCAGACAGATAGAGAGGAACGATCTACCAGACAGATAGAGAGGAACGATCTACCAGACAGATAGAGAGGAACGATCTACCAGACAGATAGAGAGGAACGATCTACCAGACAGATAGAGAGGCACGATCTACCAGACAGAGAGAGACGAACGATCTACCAGTGGAGATGTAAAACAACCCTAAAGTCAACCCATATTATTATTCCACATAGCTGAACCAATCCCTTTCATTTCCTCTCTACACCCTGTCTGCTGCACACCCACACAGTTCAAAGGGCAAATAAGCAGAGAAAACCACATGACCTTAATTCCCTTTTCCCCATTCTCTCTCTCTCTCTCTCTCTCTCTCTCTCTCTCTCTCTCTCTCTCTCTCTCTCTCTCTCTCTCTCTCTCTCTCTCTCTCTCTCTCTCTCTCTCTCTCTCTCTCTCTCTCTCTCTCTCTCTCTCTCTCTCTCTCTCTCTCTCTCTCTCTCTCTCTCTCTCTCTCTCTCTCTCTCTCTCTCTCTCTCTCTCTCTCTCTCTCTCTCTCTCTCTCTCTCTCTCTCTCTCTCTCTCTCTCGCTAGCCATGCCACCCCCCCCATCTCCTGCAACTCTCCCTCACCCACTACACATGACCCCCTAACCTTTGACCTGTAATCCCACAGCTCACACTGAGACACACCTTAATATACACCCACACCACTCTATCAGAAACACTACCCCACTACACAGGACAGAAGGAATTTGTGGAACTCCGGACATACAGAATGTTAAGGTTTTCCTGTCTGTTATGATCATTTAGAGTAGACATGGAGAGAGGGAGGGAGGGAGATGGAGAGAGAGTGGGACGAAGGGGAGGGAGGGGAGGGAGATGGAGAGAGAGGGAGGGAGGAGATAGGGAGGAGATGGAGAGGGAGGAGATGGAGAGAGGAGATGGAGAGAGAGGAGATGGAGAGAGAGAGAGAGAGAGAGAGAGAGAGAGAGATAGGAAGGAGATGGAGAGAGAGAGAGAGAGAGAGAGAGAGATAGGAAGGAGATGGAGAGAGAGAGAGAGAGAGAGAGAGATAGGAAGGAGATGGAGAGAGATATATATAT
The DNA here is from genome assembly GCF_965601325.2 of Salmo salar. Classification (NCBI taxonomy): domain Eukaryota; kingdom Metazoa; phylum Chordata; class Actinopteri; order Salmoniformes; family Salmonidae; genus Salmo; species Salmo salar. The sequence goes on from NC_138302.1 coordinate 14,229,346, forward strand.
ATATAGGAAGGAGATGGAGAGATGGAGAGATATATATATAGGAAGGAGATGGAGAGATGGAGAGATATATATAGGATGGAGAGATGGAGAGATATATATAGGAAGGAGATGGAGAGATATATATAGGAAGGAGATGGAGAGATGGAGAGATGGAGAGATGGGAAGGAGATGGAGAGAGGGAGGGATAACTCACCAGACTAGAGCTGTACTCTCTCCCTGGGCTCTAGACAGAGTAGTACTTACAGAGGTAGAGTTGAAGAGGCAGGCCTCGTATTGGAGATGTATTCGCTGAGGCATCATCACATCATCCTGGAACACACACAGTTACAGTTAGCATGCTCTCTCTCACACACAAGGTTAGCTCTCTCTCACACACACAAGGTTAGCATGCTCTCTCTCACACACAAGGTTAGCTCTCTCTCTCACACACAAGGTTAGCTCTCTCACACACACAAGGTTAGCTCTCTCTCACACACACAAGGTTAGCTGCTCTCTCTCACACACACAAGGTTAGCTAGCTCTCTCTCACACACAAGGTTAGCTAGCTCTCTCTCACACACAAGGTTAGCTAGCTCTCTCTCACACACAAGGTTAGCTAGCTCTCTCACTACACACACACACAAGGTTAGCTAGCTCTCTCACACTACACACACACAAGGTTAGCTAGCTCTCTCACACTACACACACACAAGGTTAGCTAGCTCTCTCACACACACAAGGTTAGCTAGCTCTCTCACACACACAAGGTTAGCTAGCTCTCTCACACACACAAGGTTAGCTAGCTCTCTCACACACACAAGGTTAGCTAGCTCTCTCACACACACAAGGTTAGCTCTCTCTCACACACACAAGGTTAGCTAGCTCTCTCACACACACAAGGTTAGCTAGCTCTCTCACACACACAAGGTTAGCTAGCTCTCTCACACACAAGGTTAGCTAGCTCTCTCACACACACAAGGTTAGCTAGCTCTCTCACACACACACAAGGTTAGCTAGCTCTCTCTCACACACACAAGGTTAGCTAGCTCTCTCCCACACACAAGGTTAGCTAGCTCTCTCACACACACAAGGTTAGCTAGCTCTCTCACAAACATGTCAAGGCATGTTGATGGGTTTAACAGTGTGTTTGTTATGACTAGAGCACTCCAGGAGGTCGCGACCTTCAGAGAGGATCTAAACAGACATGTTCAGAATCAATACTTACACACACACACACATCAGACATAACACACCAGAGGTAGACAGAGAGAGGTAGACAGAGAGAGGTGGAAAGAGAGAGAGAGACAGACAGAGGTGGAAAGAGAGAAAGAGAGAGAGAAAACCAGAAATGAGGGTCTACTATACAAATTGATGGAAAGTGGTGTTGGGGGGGAAAACATAGGACATTATGAAACCCATGTACACAAACAACAAGTGTGAGGTTTGTCTTTCCACAGGGCCGTGGGGTGACACAGGGATGCAGCTTAAGCCCCACCCTCTTCAACATATATATCAACGAATTGGCGAGGGCACTAGAACAGTCTGCAGCACCCGGCCTCACCCTACTAGAATCTGAAGTCAAATGTCTACTGATGATCTGGTGCTTCTGTCCCCAACCAAGGAGGGCCTTCAGCAGAACCTAGATCTTCTGCACAGATTCTGCCAGACCTGGGCCCTGACAGTAAATCTCAGCAAGACAAAAATAATGGTGTTCCAAAAAAGGTCCAGAAACCAGGACCACAAAAACAAATTCCATCTAGACACCGTTGCCCTAGAGCACAAAAAACTACACATACCTTGGCCTAAACATCAGCGCCACAGGTAACTACCACTAAGCTGTGAACGATCTGAGAGACAAGGCAAGATGGGCCTCCTACGCCATCAAAAGGAACATAAAATTCGACATACCAATTCGAATCTGGCAAAAAATACTTGAATCAGTTATAGAACCCATTGTCCTTTATGGTTGTGAGGTCTGGGGTCTCACCGACCAAGAATTCCCAAAATGGGACAAACACCAAATTGAGTGTTCTAATTCCACAACAACTGTTAAACCACATCAGGAGAGGTCAAGAGTAGCTGCCCTTTAATTGAATTGTGCCCCAGAGAGAGCCTGTTGTGTTTGGTTAGCGGTGTTTCTATAGCGGTTCTTGTAGCAGTGTACATGTGATGGGAGAGTTTGTAAAACAAATGCCCACCCCATTGATAGAAATCATCATGATATCATTCTGCCAGGTGGACTACTTTACAGTCAACATTTAATTGGGAAGGTTTTTGGGGGAAGCATTTAGAAATGACTGTCTCCTGCACGCTAACCGTTTCTGCACGCTAACTGGCTACACAGAAACAGGCTACACAGACTACACAGAAACAGGCTACACAGAAACAGGCTACACAGAAACAGGCTACACAGACTACACAGAAACAGGCTACACAGACTACACAGAAACAGGCTACACAGAAACAGGCTACACAGAAACAGGCTACACAGAAACAGGCTACACAGAAACAGGCTACACAGACTACACAGAAACAGGCTACACAGACTACACAGAAACAGGCTACACAGAAACAGGCTACACAGAAACAGGCTACACAGAAACAGGCTACACAGACTACACAGAAACAGGCTACACAGACTACACAGAAACAGGCTACACAGAAACAGGCTACACAGAAACAGGCTACACAGAAACAGGCTACACAGAAACAGGCTACACAGACTACACAGAAACAGGCTACACAGACTACACAGAAACAGGCTACACAGAAACAGGCTACACAGAAACAGGCTACACAGAAACAGGCTACACAGAAACAGGCTACACAGAAACAGGCGTTACTTCTTCAGGAAACAGGAATCACTGCTGCATTCTCTTCATGGATTATCAGAAACGAATTAACTAACTACTATTCTACTACGTTCAATACATTTAACTTCCTGTTCTCAGTCCAGAGGCTCAGCCAATGATTTCGATATGAGACACCCCACCCCAAAAATGTTTTTACTTCGGATCTACCCGACTCATTCTATTAAACTCTGAGAGGGCGGAGAAGATAATATTTACAGAGATACTGAACTCTATTTGACCATTTCATTATATTTCTGAGAAACGGTCTGATTTTATCACCGTTTTCTTTCAACTCTGTTTCAGCCCAGTTGAGATAAGAAAGAG